>NC_088855.1:8265000-8565000 GCF_963853765.1 Magallana gigas | reverse complement strand
TATACACAGCATGTAAGGTCAACAGATCATATGACAGTTATATATAAATTTTCAATGGTGTACAAACATCAACTAAATCTTTTTGTACCTTTGATATAACGATAAACTAGAGAAAATAAATGTTTGTTTCGCTGACACTGATTGCGTTGTCGCCCCAAAGTAGGACATGAGTATTAACAATATTTAAATTTACAATATTGAAAATTTCATTAAGCATAATATTTCTGGCCTCTTTATATTTATTACAAGTAAAAAAATAAAGATAAGTGTCTTCGAGCTTGCCACACGAACAGAGTGGACTATTAATAATATTACAACGAAAAATATCACTATTTAGTACACAATTATGACAAAGTCTAGTATGAATAATATTTAAAAATCTGTCACCATAAGTAAAATAATCAGGTTTTGTTCGACAGGTAATATCATTCTGATTTATGATAGAAACATGTATTTTTTCTTTGCGAATGGAGTCACTTTCACGGACATCCTTTGAAAGCGCATTCCATTCATTAACAACAGTGGGAACAAATGAAGATTTATACAATTGTAAACGACATTTTGGTATACTATAATTTTGTGCATTTCTTGTAAATATAATTGGATGCATTAACACGTTTATTTGGGAAAATGTCCATTACATAATTGGGTAAAAAGTTTCTATCAATTTTATACATGGTTTTCAGCCTGGACATTTTCCTTCTACTATCAAGTGTTTCCCACCCTGTTTCGAAATAAAGAGAATCCCTAGAAGCAAAAATAGGTAATCCTGTGACGATTCTTGCTGCAATCAATTGTATTTGTTCTAACCTTTCGGAATCAGTGAAAGTGCACCCGCCCCATACATCAGATGCATATTCTAACTGAGGTCTTATAAATGAAGTATATAACAATGATAGTGACTTTCTATTAAGTTTGAATTTGAGTTTTTCATTAGTCCCAATTTCTTTTGAGCATTTGCTATAATAGAGTTGATATAAACTGTCCATGAAAGATCCTAAAAAAAAATAACACCAAAATGTTTGTGAGAAGACACGAATTCCAAATCACGATCTTGAAATTTTAACAAGGGATTTACAGTATTTTTTTAATATTAAAATGAACTGCTTTGGTTTTTGAAGGATTGAAGCTCAAAAGCCATTTCTTAGACCAAATTTCCAGATTTAAAAGATCTTGATTTAGATTAAATTCTATATCTTGTACATTGATTGCAGCATGTTGAAAACTATTATCATCTGCAAAAAGTCTACAGAATGTTAGCATATTATCTGCTATATCATTTACATAAATAAGAAATAACAATGGCCCAAGGACAGAGCCTTGAGGCACTCCGGCATTCACAGGCTTTGTAGACGACAACACTTCTCGATACATAACCTTTTGCTTTCTATTAACAAGATAACTATCAAACCATTTAAACAGATTCCCTGTGATACCATATCAATAAACTTTTATGCCAGACGCGGTCAAACGCTTTTGACAAGTAACAAAATATCATGCAACGTGATTGGCCTTGATCGATTGCTTTTAAAATATGATCATATGTTTCTATAAGCTGGTAAACAGTTGAGTGGCCAGGTAAAAATCCAGCTTGATATTTAAAAAAAAGATTATTGTCATGAAAATAATTTTACACATGTTTGAAAATAATTCGCTCCATTATCTTTGATACACAACTTAACAAAGAAACAGGTCTATAATTTGACATTTGAGATGAATCACCTTTCTTATATAAAGGAAGAACATGGGATATTTTCCAGGAGCTTGGAAACGTACAATCTCTTAAAGAGCGATTAAATAATATACATAGAGGTTTAGCAATAGTATACATAGTACATTTTAACATTTTATGACTTATATTATCTGGCCCCACGGCCTTGTTAACTTGAAGAATTGATACAATACCTATAACTTCTTGTTCTAAAATACATATATCAGAGATAACATTATTGCATACAGAGTGAAATTTGGGTAATTTAGCTTCATTGTCATCTAAAAATGAAATAGAAGAAAAATAATATACTTTCTTGACTTTCAATATAAATTTAAAAAAAAACAATTACCACTTGGAGTTATGACTTTTTGTGACAATTTCAGTTTTTAAAGACTAAAGAATAAAAAGAATAAACATTTTCAAATTATTTTCTATGTAAACCTAGCCAATACAACACAAGAACATGTCTTTAATATTTAGGTATGTATTTGTGTTTGTGTAGCGTTTGGTGTAAAGCGTGTACCACGACCACGTTTTCACTGAAGCCCATTGACACATTACACCTAAAGGTAAAAAGTGAACAAAGTGTACAGTGTCTATACAAAATTTCATGTACACTGTACACCAACGTTTTGTGTGTAAAGTGTCAGATAAAGTTTTATATACATTCTACATCTAAAGAATGTATCAATTATCAAATTTGGAGTAAGCAGGTCTTATTGTAATGTCTCATTTGATAATAACTTTATTGCATTCAAGTTATTGAGGTTAACCATTTTGAACCATCTTTAGAAAAGTCGAGAGTGTCAATCTCTCTCTTAACTTTGTCACATTTTAATTTTCATATAATTCAAGCAGGCTCTTAATAATTGATGAAATGCCATCTTATTTAGGATAAAGTTTCCTAAGCCTTATCAAAAAAATCTTTTTAACATTTTGAAATTTTCAAAGCCCCTACCTCTTTGAAAGAGAGTTAAACCTCAATTCTAAAATAACAACAGAATATTTGAATCTGCAACCTGGTTTAGTATTAAATTCTTTAACTACATGTGTAATTGATAGACTATCTGAAACCAAAAATGATCGTGGCTGCTTTGCTTTAAAGGTTTTTTCCCTCCATATAAATGTCAAATATCGTTTTTACCTGGGTTGAAGACCCTATATTAATCAACTAACAGTAAATCATACAGACTATATAGCCTTT
This sequence comes from Magallana gigas, assembly GCF_963853765.1. NCBI lineage: Eukaryota > Metazoa > Mollusca > Bivalvia > Ostreida > Ostreidae > Magallana > Magallana gigas. The sequence continues at coordinate 8,562,082 of NC_088855.1, read as the reverse complement.
TAGATTGTTTTACTATTATAGCTGTAAGTACCGAAATCTGAATTGATTACACGATTGAAATCTCAATGTTAATAAATTGGACTATATTTATACCCCGTCCAAGGATTTTCACACATTTAACTCTGTCCCTGCACAAGAAATCCAGTTATCATTATCCATTCTAGACGATGATATGATAGACAGACAACGGAAATCGTCCTATTCTGTTTAATTGTCACCAAGCAATCTGAGTTATTATTCATGCCCACACATACAATTATGTCATGTCTGGTTGTTAAATCTTGATTAATTAATTTGTACGAATTTTTTTCTCTTGCAAGAAATGAAATAAAATATATTCCCTTAGAGCAGAAATTAAGTTTTTATAGTTCATACCGTTTGTTGGGCTCTGAATGAATGGCCCATTCTTTCACAATAAAGAAGTGCAGTGAGAGAGAGTTCACAATAAAGAAGTGCAATGAGAGAGAGAGAGAGAGAGAGAGAGAGAGAGAGAGAGAGAGAGAGAGAGAGAGAGAGAGAATTGAATTCTACGGGGTTTTTTTCAAGGTTGTTCATGACAGATACTCCAAAGTTTTCCTAAAATTAAATTTTGCTGAAACTTTTATTCGTTTTTCTATTATTCTATGTAATGAAACCTGTAAATATTTTAGGAAATTGCAATACAGTAGGATTCTCCTGACTCTATCATTACAATATATAAAATAATGATTTAATAACAATGAACCGAAGATTAATACGGGTTTTTAAAATATTTAAGATGACTGAAAATTTATAATAACCGTAAACAATGTCAATATATTTGACCTTGGACCTTTGGATCAAAAGTACTACCCTTTTTTGCCTTGAGTAAATAAGATGTAATATTCAAATTTTTAAAGAATAATATATTTAAAGAATTATGCCATTGCGATATGTTTTTAGAAAAAAATTAAACTTATTTCTAAACTTAATAGGTGTTCCGTACTACATTAAACTAAAAAAATTGATTCCCATGGATTACGAGCTTTGCAGAAAAACTTACATAACCCGTATTAGAAGAAAATACTTACATGTAACGGAGGTAAATATACAAATGTGAATGTACTGGCATTCGTTTGGTTTGCCACAGATTATATAAAAGGCAAACTAGAATCCCTCTATAAACAAGTGCAGTGTACCATTAAGTGATGATTATCCAATATTGCAAACGGCAAGTATTAGACTAGATTTAAGCTCAAACTATTCAAAATTTACTTTTTCATTTTTTTAAATGTCTAGAATGATCACTATGGCTGTTTTTAATGCTGTGTTAAATTTTGAAAGTCAAATATCGAGTTACAATCCAGTTACAGAGGTTGGAATTCTTTATTTTGTAAGCAAAGCTTGAGTCCTTTTATTGTTTACGTATGTGTTGTATTGAAATAAGGTTACTTTTTGCTGTTAATGAAATTATTTATAAACACATCGAATCACTTTATCCTGTTTGCCACTAGTTATACGTCAAAGAAATGATACACTCTTTAACTTACATCATTTGTAAAGAAATATAAGACTCAATCTTTGTTAACATAACAACGACTGTTTCCTCTGTATCTCGCTTGTAACTTGACTTCTAAAAATCAAATTTTGGCGAACCATTGAAAATACAAAAGTAAACCATTTTATAAATAAAAATTGAGAATAAGATTTTCATTTCAAATTATCTCCTTTTACATTTTGAAAATTAATATACAGTTTAACACGCTTATAGCGAAGAGCCATGGACCTAACGCGTTACATGTATATCTGAAAAGTTTATAGATTTTTACTCTATTTATATGGAAAACTGGGTTGAAAGGCCGAACAACTAGATTTACTTGCTTATTAAACAATTTTTCATGGCGCATAAAACTAGTTTAAATATACTAATGCACGAAATGAACTGTTTTCAAACCTTTTAAAGGGGTATTGTCACGATTTTGGTCAAATTTTATTTTTCTGTTTTTACTATTTACAATGCTTTATGAATGCATTTCTAATTATCAAATGATATTTGGGTGCCAGTCGATGAGTTTTAAGCAAGATACAGGACTCACAATTCTTCGTCATGTAAACAAGGCTAGTGCCCTGTTTTTGTTTACATAGGTTAAATATACCAGTAAAAATCTTTTTCAAGCCGATTTGTCTATCTTCTTATTCATTTTAAGCATAAATAAACAGTTAATAACGATTAACAAATTCATTTGAGTTCTAAAACTGGAATTTTCTCTTCAACATTCAAAATGTTAACAAAAGCTTTGTTTACATAGCGAAGAATTGTAAGCTCTGCAACTCGCTTATAAATCAACAAACGACAATCAAATTTTGGTTGCCTATTGAAAATGCCTTACTGAAGCATTGTGAACATTAAAATCGAAAAAATAATTTTTGAACAAAATCGTGTCCATGCCCCTTTAAATTTAAATCAAATTAATATTATTAATAGTGATTTACTTTAGTGGGGAGATGAATCTTCTTAAACCAACGTATTGTTTTTAGCGGTTCAAATATTTATCAAAGGATGTGGTAGATTCTCATAATTTCAGTCTTACTGCCTAGACCAAATGCAAACAGAACTGTTTACGATACATATACGTTTGTTCAATGTCTATGTACTTTCCATTCTAAACTACTTACAGAGTTGTAAATTGTTATACAGGAAGTACAAATATCAAATTTAGCCAAAAATAAGGACGACAGATAATCTGCAATCCTGATATGCTGTGAAATAACAGAAAATATGGTATATTAATATCAACTTAGTAAAAAATTAAATTTCAATAATGCCATATTCTTTGTACTTTTTTTTTTTTTTACTAAATATTATGTAATAGTTTTGGCCCATATATCGTGTATAAAAGAACTATATACGATAAGAGTCCCCTTAATTCGCATTTTTGGAAGTGTTTCAGGTACATCCTATTCCATTTTTTTAGAATACAGTAGTTAATATATGTTTTCACCTATATATTTGATTTAATTGCATTCCCTGACGGAACATGACATTAGAAGAAACGCTTTTATAAGATTCATTCAAAATCGATCAAAATTGACATTTTCTTATCTTTTATAAAAAGGGTAAAATAAAGCGACGCTTTGAACTAGAACAAACTTTTTGCCACTTGTAAGTCTAAGATAGATACACCTTTGAATAAAATATTTTGTTTGTTCACTATTTTCTGAAAGTAAAAACTGCTTGAAAACAAACGAATTATTGCTAAAAATGCGAAAATGGTGAGAAAAGGTTAACTTTTTGATGTCATATTTCAAAATTGCGAGTATTTGGATCAAAATGAACATAATGGAAAAAAATTCAACTTGAAATATATATATATCAGTAAAAAGAAAGCAAAGAGTTACAGTAAATCTAATTGGTAATTTTTACCAATCCAAACAAGCCAGCCTCCAAAGCCCGAATTCCCCCTTAAAGCTAAAGTTCTTTCAGCGGTAGCAATTAAAATTGTCAAAACAATTTTTGAAAAACTACGTTTGTATAAATGGACCGTTAAAACCTTTAAATCTAGGAAATTTCTTGCAAATTTCTTATACAAAGTATCTTAAGCTTTGTGAGGACCAAGAACCGCCTAATCAAAACCACCTGAGTATCTAAGCAAGGGCTTTCCCAGATCAATTAAGAAATTCCCAATTTTGTTTATGCATACATTTGGGGCAGGTTGTCTAAATATTGCAATATCGTCGTCCATCAGATCTGATTTGACTTGTAATGAATCCTCTCAGAATGAATAAGACATAGTACAAAATACTCTGAGGGGATGAGGGAAAATTTCCATTAATGACTTCGGAAATGAGTCTTAATGTGCTGGAAAAGCTATTATATAACAGTAAGAGGTTTTTCGGAATAGTTTATGATTGTCTGTTAACAAGTATTAAGGTATTTTATGAAAGGTTAACAAGAAAACATGTCAAGGGAATCTTTTTTAAGAAAATATTTTTGTTCGCCAAAAGTTTCTTAAAAATGAAACGTGACCAGATTTTTGAAGGACTCGCGTAAAGTGAGTTTCATTTTTGGAGAGACTGTGGTACACGTGTACTTTGTTTGTTCATGCAAATACCCAAGGGGTAAGCATTGATTTTTCCGCCATAAACTAAAATCATCTGACGTCATCCTTTATATTTCATTAATACCTTAATTATCCTATCATTAAATGACCAAATTATTGCTGTATCTTCGGTTGTAATCACGTGTTACAGTTTGTTTTCACGCTAACTTCATGTACGTGCAAAACATCGGTCCATCGAGAAAGTTATATGGTAGTATCTTTGTAAAGACATCTCTAAAAATACGATAATGAAAATAAGAAACCATTTGTCTTAAATTTCTGAGAAGTGTATTCGAGATAACCTTGTAACCTACTACACGCGTTCTCTTATCGTGAGAAACCGGGACCAAGGCTTATTATCGCTACCTTCATATAATCATGAACCATAAAAAGCATTTTCTTGTTTTAAAAACTCACTGATCCTCGGTTTATCTTATTTATTCTTGTACATATTTGCTGATTCAAACCACGATTAAGTTAGATTAAATTACGATAAATTATGACAGAAACCAACGCATATAATAATAGAAATTGTTTTATTCTCTGATGTTTACAAAAATAAATTATCCAACATAAAAATTGAAAAAAAAAATGTAACAATATGGAAAACAATATAAAACTTTTTAAAAACACATTAGTTTATCAGGTTAGAAATAGCACCCACTAGTTTATTTTTAAAGCCGTTTCTATTGAATGCTCTTTTTCATCCGTTCCAAAACAAAAGGACTTTAAAGTTTTCGCTTCGTTTCGCCATTTTATTGTACTTGTGGGGTTAAAATTGTATTTCAAAAATGTTTCTTTATATGGAAGGAACATTGAACAGAAAATCTTTTTGGACACAAGTTCCTTTGGAACAATACCTCATCACTGATCACTGATGTTAAATGTGTTAATGCAGGAGTCTTTGCACAATATTGTCCTAATGTCAAGATCTAGTAAATGAAAGGTGCCTGCAGGTTTATAAAAACTTGATATATGAATTCTTTTCATGACGAAATCAACAATATTTTAGCCGGGCTTATCCGAAAGCGGAGCGCTGGTTGTGGGTACTAAATCTTTTTCCAAAGTGTGTTAATTTTGGGATTAAAATTAACGGACTTTGAAAAAAATATAAATTAATCACAAATTCTGGAATTGAATTTTTTGTTTGTTGATAGTATGATGATTTGTTAAGAGTAGTGAATCTAATTAACTGTCTTTGAGAGCGGGGTTTGGGTTTGGATTAACTAAAGATACAGGTCATCTAACTGATAACAGGTAGAAAGCCCCCTACCTCTCATCGTACCTTCCAAACCATATGATATTCAGCAATTTGGATTAAGATATAAAAACTGAAAAAGAAATACGCTTTGTTGTAAATTAAGTACAGCGATATCGTAAAAACGAGCTGGTCCAACAATGATTTCTTCAAATGTATGTTAAAAGTGTTTTAAGTGTTTCAACATAAACCCTCTTTTCAAATTTTTATCAAATAAATCTCTTCATTTGTAACAAAATGTAACATTGACAAACATTAATATAAACTTCGAAATAAGCATTAAAATGTGTTTTTTCCCTCCCACTGATGTTCTAATAATAGATCATATTGTTTTTTTGATAAACATAACTAATGTATCCTTTTTCACATCGTGTTTATTTATAAGCACATGCAATTAAAGCCGGTTGAAATATGTTATACATTGATCTCCATTAATCATTTTCGTTTCTGGCATAGCTTAATGTAACAGATAAGAAGTAGGAAGTAATTTTGCTGCATACACAAAAATAGGAAAAGGCAGTTGCTAAGAGATACAGCTTTTTCAGATTTCGATAATTCAAATCCCCCGAGTTGTACTTTATGTTTATTACTACATGTACATAAGCTTCTGAGAAAAGAAAAAAAATTAAATCTAGAAACTGCTTACCAAGTAGGCTGAGAATGCATTTAGTCATATTTTTAAATATATCCCATAGAGCTAAACACGTTTAATCAAATTATATTTTTTGTATATAATAGTATTAATTATTTTGACCAAACCATGATCGCGTTAATATCGACAATATAAAAGGACTTTGAAAAAAAATTTCAAAGTGCGTTGCCTTGGTCCCAAAATTAACGCACTTATTTAATTGCAATTTAATTTACTTTAAGTGCAATTTAATTGCAATTTAATTTAATTTAAGTGCGTAATTTTCAAAGTGCGTTGTAACATACCATATCATGCAAAATGCAAATTGAATGCTCATAAATAACGTCATGGTATAGTTTTCATTCAAACAATATATATATAAAGAGAAAGTATCATATAAAAAATATACTTACAGAGTTACGTAGTGGGAACCGTCACATTGCGCAGATAAAAAAGGAAAGCAATGAAAGATAAGTCGCGTTTGACCTTAATTTTAATTAGGGAAAGTCGTTCCCGCGATAATAAAATATGAATGAAAATATTTTGAATAGCCTTTCATTCACACAATGATAGGAAGAAATTGTCATTCTCCTTACCCTATTAGTTGACTAAAATATACACTGTAACAAATTGTCGTAAATCTCGCTAGAGTAATCTGTGTTCACCGAGAATTAATTGTAGGCGTTGAATCGGGTTCGAGAAACATTAAAAGCCGAGCCGAATCATCGCCAATCCTAGTAAAAGTATTCGTACTCTTTTTTTTTCTTTGGTTGTGATGGTTACCATTTCAGTAATTCCTATCTGAGTTTTATCCAGGGCAATATTTCTAGGAACAAAGCAGGAAATAAGTGAAAACCTGATGATAAACATGATAATGAACATTTTATTTATACGTTTCCGTAATTGTTACAGAAACCAAAATAGCAAGAGATGTACAGTTATATGACAAAAATAGCAGTTTGAGACTAATAACCTGTTAAAACATTTTATGTTTTTATTGCTGATAAACAGATTCTACGAAAAATCAAATTGTAAAAATAAAATTTTCATTTGTTGAATTAAGGTCTACGTTTACTCAGGGTTTGAGATTTTAAAAAATATTTTTACAAAGTTTAATATCTGAAGTCCCAAGTTGTTTTAAAAACACAAAATAACAATGTTATTAACAAATATCGATATTGATATCCATGACTTGTTTATTTGAGGAAAATATGAATCATCAAAGGTAGTTTTATATTAAAATAGAGGAAATTCGGACTAATTTTTTCATTTTCTTTTTTTTCTCTTAAAAACTTTCTGCTGCAATGTAATTGCAAAAGTTAACTTTCTATTATTTTTTTAATATCATTTTGTATATTTTTTGGTTGTATTTACTCGTCTATTGACACGCAATGGGAAAAATCTTTAAAATACATAAAATCGAATCAAGATAAAATATCTCGAAATTTTGATCATTGACCTTATATTGTGTTAATGTCAACATAATACAGGCAACAGACACAGTTTTAATGCAATCAATGGTTTGGAGCTCCTATTAGTCAGTTTTTTGGTAAAACTCGATTAAAAATGGGTACAATTTTGGAAATTGATTGAAATTAAAATTCGGACTAAATTTAATTTAAAATATGAGCTAAAAATGATTCAGTCAAATATGAAATTAGTAAAGCTATTCGTATTTTATCATTTCCCAACCTACAAATTGTTTTATTATTTCTAAAAATTTCAAAATAAAGAAAGAAAACCTAGAAAATGGTGGACAATTTTGACAAATTTTGACAATTTTTCCAAAAAACATTCAGAGGTCACTAGCAGAAAAAGTAGGTCATTGATCTAGTTATTTGAAAATGAAAAATAGCATCACAATAGTGAGTCTACAATGTAGAATAAGTAGTTTTACGTTCCTATTAGTGGATTTTTTCCGCCCCTGAGTAAACGTAATCCTTAAATCTATAGAATAATTTTAAAAGATTTATGTCAATAGTATAAAGCAATTTTCAAACAATCAAATCTTAAAATGAAGTTTGAAAAGAAATTGCAATTGTTTAAAAATTTGAACTAAAATCGATTGAATTTAAACTGAACCCGAACGAAATTATTAAACTTGGAAATAAATCATAATTTTGGTAAGTCCTTTAAGTTGTTTCTATTTAAATTGGTCTGTAAATAAATTGATTTTACTATGCATATAGACCTATCACAAATTTCGCAATTTCGTTTTAATTTTCGTTTTCAATATATTTGTTTGATTGTAGTTTTTTAAGACCGGTGTATTGGGTTATAAAGAACTAATTAAGTATTTAAAAGTAATGGATAACTAATTAAGGCGTAACATTATAAATATACTAAACTTATTGTACAATATAAGTTTATATAGTACCCGGTATATAGATATAATTAAACTTTTCAATTACATGTAAATTAGTTTTTCAATTACATGTAAATTAGTTCTTCAACTGAAATAACAAATTCATAACTAATTTTAATGGTGCTTTCATACTGTTTCGGTATTATTTAAAACAATATTTTGTAACCTTTGTGGAAAAGAATGCTCAATTCCTTTTTACAGCCTTCAGACTAAGACAAGAAATAATTTTACTTTGAAGTTGAAGTCTTATTACACCTGTTAATATTCGTTCAGTGTTATATACTCTGATTAGTCAGGTGTAAGGTGTATATTAACCTAATAGTCACTGATACATATAAATAATTGATCTAAGGAACTCAAAATAGTTTTCTATTACTTACAAAGATAAGTAAACGGTTTAGTTTATGTGTACCAAGATATTTGAATTTAAGCATAAGCTTTTCTCTACAGCGTGGGTCATGGTCTAAGTTTAAAATATGGGCAGGATGCTTTGTAGTTTAAAGTTTTGTTTATCTATCAATTAGTAAAAAAAAACTTGCTGCGCAATAGATATTTGAGGCAAAATTTTGAAATACCAGAAAGTCAATACACATGTACTGGAACATTAAGCTAATAGTGTAGGCGTCTTTAGTTGTTATGAAAAGAAAAGAAATGAACTACAATTTTTCAAAAGCTAATTAAGAACATGGTAAAATTAAAAAAAGAAAAGAAAATATACCACTGACAGGACTGAAATCTACACGACCCGTTAATAGATTGGTCAACCATCGACCTCAGAAAAATCACGGATTACAAGGGATAATTATGAGGACAAACCCAAATTATCATTTGGGTTTGGATTAACTAAAGATACAAATTTGAACTTAAATCTTCGATATATCATATGCTTTATACCTGCTTACGGTTTCCATTTGGCCAATTTCAATAACTTCAGGTCCAAGTAGCGTAGTGGTCAATGCACTCGCTTGTCACCGCTGCGACCAGAGTTCGATCCCCGTGATGGACAGTGGTGGTATGTGATAGGGTATGGTGGTCGTCCGCTTGGACACGTGGGTTCTCTCCGGGTACTCCGGCTTCTTCCCACATCAATGACCCCCTCGCGCTAACATCCGTGCCAACGAGAGATATTAATATAAGTTGTAGAACTTGTTTATCAATCGTTGTAAAATAAATAAAGTTTAGTTTAATGAGAGGACTTTACTCTGAAATATATGATCAAGAAAGTCGAGAATATTGAAACTTGTGGGTAGACGGGCTTGTTCAAGTTGTAGTAGCTCCAAGTATACCATAATTCCGAGAGTTATCGTCGCCTGTCGCAGAACAAATATAGTAATTAAGTCAATCAATAAATGACTTACTTATAATCCCATACAGAATCATGTTAATAGATTCAATATTCTGCTTTTGGAAAGTCAACAGATTTTTCCACCTGGAAATATCAATGAATTGCTCTAAACCAGCTGTAAATATAGCCGAAAACTCGCCTTATAATACTAACAGCAAATGAATGAAACATTTCTTCATTCACAGATCTGAATGAGCATGTAAATGAAATGGTATCCCCAGGGTAACAAACCTGATGGAACCAATAAACCCATTTCCTTTCTCCATGCTTTTCAAATCAAATCAAATTCAACTTTTCTTAACTCGCCCATGAAAAAGCATTTATACTTGTAATTTGGTTTCGCCACAATGCATCCCTTACATCAATGCCAATCTATTATTTGAAATGCTGCCCGAAATAAGTATTGCAAACGAGAGCATTTTGAGACGATAGGTATAAGTTTGCAATAACTTAGAAGGTCACATTTATTAGCTTATCGAGACAAACCAGCTGTCATACATAGGTGAATCTCTAACTGTAATGTTTATAATTTGGTGCTTGGCAACTTAACGTTCATACATCTAAAATTATTTGTGAATATAATTAAATATTTTATTATAGGACCATTCACCTAAAAATAAAATATTGAGTTCATTTTCTAGCATAATTTTATCAATATAATATTTTTTAGATAATAAGGTTTTCAAATTTTACATTTGAAAGATCATTACAGGATCTCTAAAAATGATAACACATGCATTTTATCTCTTAATTAAATGATTTGGTATATGTTGCTATTTTATATCACTTAGAAATCATTTTACTCACATTTTCAAATGTCATTAAAATGGTCATTCGGCACTCAAGACCTTTGTACAATAAGAGTTCTTTATCGTGCCAACGCATGCAACAGGACCTTAGATGACTTACAACTTTCACTGCGTGATTTAAGTTCTAAGGACTCGGAATCGAACCCAGGACTACTCGCTCTACTTACAAAGTCACCAATGAAATACCCCTTCTTAATATCTAGAAGCCATTATCATTGAACACTATGATATTGTATTTGTTTTGTTTAGCCAAATAATATACTCGTATGAAAATTCTGGGGCTGAATTGAAGAAGAAATTTTTTAACAGAGTCCTAATTTGATTCCTTCTCCCATTTGTTTGTTTGTTTTATTTCTTTTGTAGCCTCTTCCTGACCTAAAGGTATCTTTTATTACACAACTCCGATACTATTTGTCACGCATGCCTATATGTCATGCCACTATATCATTTGACCGAAAAAAGTATCAATGCAAGATCTGTAATTTACTGTTCATTTACCTTTTTATATGTATTAAACAGTACATGTAAGTCTGCGTTTTCAATGGCACTCAACTAAATACAGTAACTAAATACTTGTATTGCTCTTTTTACTGATATCTTATGTTCAGATTTGACAATCCTTTAAACTACTCACAATGTACCATGACCTTCACATTCGATTTCCACTTTTTTTAATCAAATGTTGTCTTGATTAGCATAATACGCCAATAACGGGAAGTTTTATCGTTTTTTTAAACGTCTTCCCAAGTTGGCGCGGTGTGGGATGGTAGAAGCTTGCCAGGTTCTTGCTCCGAGCGTATCTGTTTCATTTAAAAAACTGAAAGAAAATTAAAAGGTGCAGCTGCACACATAAAGACAGTGTCAGGAAAAGTCATAATCGTAAAGCATGACATAAAATATGCACCCACTGAAATGCAGCAGTGACACTGCAGTTTGTTCATAACGAAAGACAACGAAGTAGTTTTGTCAACTGTGTTTCAGATTCAAATCTTTTACTTGCGTTATATTTTTGAAAATTTCAATATTGGCGCTATCTTGAAATATAAAATTGTGGAAATTGTGACAAAGACACGAACCCCTATCTTGCATGACTGATGTTTTATAGTAAGAAAGCTACATGTCTGTAGCTCCCGGTCTGAAAGAAAATTCAGATGGACGACCTGGGAGCTACTGTTCCGTACGCGTCAAAAGTTGCAAATTACGACGCACAACAAATTGCGCTACTTTAGGACTGATTAAGCTTATTTCTGAACATTCCTCTGACATTTTACTACAGATCTCGTCACTTGCTTCTGATAGTCTTCCAAACACCATCACCAGACCCGTTAAGTGAAGTGGTGCAGTTTGTTTACATGTAAAAACGGCGAGTCTCGATCTGCACGTGAACTTAATATATATTTCATTTCCCGAGGTCAGTTAACGTGTTTAAGAGAAAGTCTGAAGCAAGTAAAGTAGCAATTTCAGAAGTAAATTGCCTGAAAAATTTAATGGTACTTTTTTCCCCTTAAAATGTGTGAAAATAAGGTTAATCGGTCCAATTTATTTTGTGCGCCGTAAATTTCAAATTTTTAACACTTATGGAAATGTACATCCGATATTTTTATCAGACCGGGAGCTACAAATTCACAGCTAATTGTGAGAATGTTTATAAAGACGGGACAAACTTTATTTAAAAAAAATATTTTTACCCCTTAATAATAATACATGTAGAAGACTATTCTATTTTCTTAAATGCCAGATTATAGGTTTCTGCATGTATCATGTTTGATATAGTTTAAAGAAGATTGAAACATAAGGTATCAATGACTAACTCAACGAGTTAAAATATTCCACTTTTAATAAATATCTATTTGCAAGCTTAGTGTCGCATAACAGCACAGAGTTATCTATTAAAATAATATAATTAAATAATGATACCCGTCTTTTACATTGTCTGTGGTTCAAAATGAATTTATATTACGTCATGTTAAACTAGTTAACATAATGTAGTTTGACATTTATTTTCATGAGATACAGCTATAAATAGTTTAATATATGAACTACTCTTTGCACAGATTGGATTCAAAATATACATCAAACTGTATTTCCATTGCATACAATTTTAGACTTCAATGCTCAGAATGATATGCTTTAACTTGCCTTGTTCATGTAAATAAATTTATGCCGAAATCTGTCAATTCTGTAAGAAGAAAAAATGTTGGAAGAAATATAATATTGAACAGAAACTATCAAAAATTCGTTATGGTCTACGCTGCATGTATACAAACACTCGGCGTGGAAGCGACTATTTATTGAAATAGGCATCGCTCCTTTTGAGATAATCCTATGATAATCTTCTTATACAGATGTAATAGTAATAACACAGATATGTAACAGTTGTGCTTTTTATTCAAAGATCAGTTATTTTTCGCTACATGTGTATTGTCTCATTAACATTGACACATGTAATAAAATGCTCAATTCATTTCAATTCAACACATATTAACTGGCAACTAAAAAACCAACAACAAAAACAAGCAGAGTAAACTCTGGTAGAAAAATCATTAAAGGTGATATGAAGAAAACATGAACGATGGTTTAGATAAATGAATTTTATTTTTATGTTAAATAAATGGTTTGTCATATACAAAAAAAGTTAGTGGAAAGACATTCTGAGTAGTAGTGTACTGTACATATGGTTTGGTACAGTATCTCTGAGTTTACAGAAACAGAAAACAGAAATTTGCCCAAGTTCCAAAGTTCTTAAAGGGGCATGCTCACGATTTTGGTCAAATTCTATTTTTCTGTTTTTATTATAAACAATGCTGTGGGAATGCATTTCTAATGATCAAATGAAATTTGAGAGTCATTCGTGGAGTTATGACCAAGATATAGGGCTCACAATTCTTTGTCATGTAAACAAGGCTCGTGTCCTGTTTTTGTTTACATATGTTCAATATACCTGTAAAAATCTTTTTCAAGCTGATTTGTCTATCTTTTTATTCATGTAAAGCATAAATCAGCAGTTCCTATAACTAAACGAATGACATTCAAATTATGATTGCTTATTATACATGTCTTAATGAAGCATTGTTAAAATCATAAAAATAATTTTTGACCAAAATCGTGACCATGCCCTTTTAAAACATATGCGTGCCAAACAATTGAAAGATTTAAACGTACTGCTTGCTTATGCTAACAGTATGTTTACCAAATATAATGAATTGTGGGAAGTTGTAATTTCTTTGACCCGTCCTTTAGTCAGTTAGCCCGAGTGTCCTTTTTTTGGTCAGCACAACTCATCTGAAACGTTTGAAAACAGAGTTTTATGAAAATACATGTATGTAGTTAATTAATAAAATATTGTTGTTAATAAGTAAAATATAAATGTGTATATTAACAAGAAATTCGGATTCCATTTTTCTTTAAGTAGTTACTTCTTTAGAAGTATTTTTTATATACCTTTAAAACAGTGCCAGTGCATCTCTTCTTAAATCGAATTTTAATTAACGTTGTTGTTACATAACGTAACTTAGATGGGATTATTTACAGGAAGTTTTTGATTTAATAGTTTTTTCGGGAGTTCTGCTCCTTTTATCTATATTTTATAGATTTAGTGCATGCTTTTTCAAATCTAATGGGATACTTTGTCAGTGCTAAGGTGGCATTTTTGTACCTGATTAAGATGCAGCATCACTAAAATCCATTTAAACAAAATGATAGACCATTGCTAAGAGAGTTTAAGATCTCTTTTAATTTTACTGTGTCTCCCCTAAAAATAGCTGCAGGTCTGTAGCTCCCGGTCGACCTGGGAGCTACAGTGCCTCCCATAGTAAAAAAAACTGCAATTTACGGCGCACAAAAAATCGCGCTAGTTTTGGACTGATTAATCTCATTTCTGAACACATTCTGTACAAATGTTTGATTCCAAAAAATTACTCGGACATTATACTACAGATATCGTCACTTCACTTGTATCTGATATTCTTTTAAACACCATCACCAGCCCAGTTAAGCGAAGTGGTGCAGTTTGTTCACATGTAAAAATGGCGACTCTCGATCTCGACGTGAAATAATATACCTCATTTTCCGAGGTCGGATAGCATGTTTAAGAGATAGTCTGAGGCAAGTAAAGTGACGATATCAGTAGTAAATTGCCTGAAAATTTAAATGGTTCTAACTGTTTTCCAGAATTTGTGTGAGAATAAGGTTAAGTATTTTTGTGCGCCTTAAAATTTTTTACTATTGGAGGCACTGTAGCTCCCAGGTCGTCCATCCGAATTTTTTTCAGACCGGGAGCTACAGACCTGCAGCTAACCTAAAAGGTGAGATATTTACCTTTAAAAATCAATATTCCATGAGAAAAAAAAATTAATCTCATATGAAAAATAATTTTCCTGAAGGAAATATTGAGATTCCTGTGGGATATTTAAAATATCCTACAGGAATTATATATTTCCTATTTTCTACAGGAATTTGATTCAGACATGTTTCCTATAAGAAACTAAGATTTTAAAATCCATTGAGAGGTTTTTTTTTTTTTTATAAATTCGCTCAAATTTTATTTCCTACAGGAAATTCCTTTATTCCGATATAAAATTCCAAACAGTAGAATTCTATAAGAAATTTGTTTATCCTATGGGAAAAATTATTAGCCTGTAGGAATTCATTTTTATTCATTTTTAAAGGTATTTATTTCAAGTGACAGGTAAGATACACCAACGACAAAAGTGGTTATAAACACTTTTAACAATCGTCTATTGTGTGACATATTTGAATTTTTCGACACATTCACCTTAAATGGTTGCAAAATGCCACATTAGCACTGTCATAATTATCCGGCACAGTATTGTGTATCATTGTCAAGTAATGTGGGAACATGATGCATATTAGTTTGTTCTTCTTTCATTTTTTCTCGTATATAAAATGTCGGTAACAATATAATGAAATAATAATGCCCGTCTTTAACATTGTCCATGGTTCAAATATTTAGAATTTCTCTGATTCGGTAATAGTACAATTAAATCTACGTGATAAATAGTTTGAATAAATTAAAAGTTACAAATAACTTGTCTCCTATGAAAATTTATATACTTCTGTTATTAGTCCTGCAGACAAAATTTTTTTAAATATTTTCTGCCAAAATTCTTTTCAAGATTAAATGAAGACAGATAGTATTCTTGCAATTATATATTTTTTACATTCTTTTTTACAAAATATCCAAAAACATATGTTCATTCAAAATATGTTGTGAATGCCAGAGTATGCAAATTCGAGCGAACATAGCTGATGTCTGACGCTAGCAGTTTGTCACATTCATCGCTGGTATTGATCTCATGCAGTATATAGTTTTCTGTTGGTAACAAGTTTATTCAACGATATTAATGAACAATAACAGTTATAACTGTATTCATAAGCGCTTCACTAGAAGTGGGGCAAGGCCATCACTTTAATCCAGGACTTTCTATTTTATAGCATGTTACATGTATAATTCTCCATTATAATTTTTTGTGTATTCTTTTTAATCATTGTATTCAGATTCTTTTATATGGTAATTGTCTTGTTCTGCAGATAACAAAAAACTATAGAAAGTGTCATTATCAGCAGATAAAAGATATATAAGAGGGCTTAACAAAAGGTATAAAGCATCTTCAATTGCAATTTAATGCGCATATCCTTTTTTAACATCTTTTAAAATCTGTCTTTAAAGAGGTGAGTAGTTTCTGCATTCTTCATGTTTTCTTTTACAGTAAAGGTGAAACCAGGTTTGAAGCGCTTTGGGGGTTTTTTGCCACAGCTGAATTTACTTGGAGTCAATGAAGTTTTAGAACATAATAAACTCCTTTGAAAGACGATTTGTTTTATAAGATTCCAATATTATAAAAAGCTTAAATATAAGGTGTTTTCCGTTACTATATAGTAGTTTATGACGTTTATAACTTATGTCTATAATTATAAAGTTGATGTTGATTGTCTAGACTCCTTAACAACCGGTAGTCTACCACTCCATTCATTCGATGATTTGTTCGCAAAGATAATTTTTAATTCCTTCAATCTTCTCTCAACCGACTCTTTACAAAAATAGTATGGTCATAATTTTGGTAAATTTAGATTTTCTACTTTTATTGTTTATCATGTTTAGTTAATCCATTTCTAATGATCTAATTATACCGGTAAACGTTCTTTTTCAAGCCCGTTTTTCTATCTGCTCATTTGTTTGAACATAAATAAATAATACAAAACATTTGTCACATTCATTTTAGGTCTAAACCTAGAATTCTATTATTACATTACCTGACCTTGTTTTATAACAAAGAACTGTGAGCTCTGTATCTCGCTAATACTTCTACGACTGACACTCACATTTTATTTCTCAATTAACAATGCCTTACTGAGGCACTGTAAGCATTAAAAACTAATAAATTTGATTGACCAAATACTTTCAAAGAAACATGATCTAAAATTTTATGAATTTGTCAACCTTGAAATTTTGAGTTTTCATTACCGGTAATTCTTTCCAATCCCGAGGTAGTTGAAGGACTGAAACTTAAATCATTAGATTAGATCAAATTCAGAAGATAGTTAACATTGTTTTCTCCCTAGAAATTGTCTAATTAACATCTCTAATCTGAAGCCCTGGTGACAGTTTCGAACAGCTTGGACGTTTCTGTTTACTTGTATTTACCGTCTCTCTGGAATTCTTAAAATAAGCACAACACATAATTTTTATGATCTTTTTGAAATTATTGTTTTTATAAACATGCGTGGGACTATATTGACAATTTACATAATTTCTGTTTTGCAATTTATTTTTCTTAAATGTATCGCTTTACCTAGACATCCTTGGAAGTAATTGATAAGAATGAGTTCTTTTTTCCATTGTTTTTCTTCTTTACTTCAAAACTTTTGTTTTTTTCTATTTATGTTCAAAAACTGAAGCATCTTTGTTTTGAAAAAGAAATCTTTTTAATCGTGGTAATTTGCTCATATTTTGTTCCCCTTTTCCATTATTAATTGTCTTCATCTGTGATGAAAGATATACCTTATATCCGGTAATTTTTTCGATTAAGATCTAATTTTAGCTTTTTTCACGATCACTTTTACAATGCAAATTATTGAATTCGCAGAAATTAGAGCCTTAAATTTTCGATAAGATATTTTTCAAATAGCAAAAAAGACTAACGCAAATTAAAAATGCTACACATCTTCCCCATTTTCCCAAATTTTGTGACAAGCGAAAACCCCCTGGATGTACGGTAAATTAATATCACTGCAACAATAGAGAACCTTGCTTCTTATTATACTTTATTTTTCTTCAAAGCCTAAAATTTCATAATTTTTTTCTCCAATAAAATCACACCAAACAATATATTTACATATACTAGTAGTTGATTAAGATTTTTTTAGTCCCTTATACCGTTGAAACCGTCTATACTGTTTTTCGTTATGGTTTTGTGAATTAATTTGAAGCTTGCTTTTTTTTTGAAAACTCATTAAGTTTGAGTTTTATAAAGAATAATCAACAGATGACGAAGAAATTAATTTAAAACAACTCTTTTTTAAAAATTAATTATCGGGGTTGATCTTAAATAAAATCTTTCACCGATTAATTTTTAGACCTTTTTAGCACATAAACCGCGGACGACAGTTGTGTCCTGTTAGGGAACATGTACTCCAATACTTTCAAACTGCTTGTTGAAATAATATCTTTGATATTAAATGTTTGAAAGTGGGAGATATGCCCTCTTCGTTAGTGTAGTTGGGCCTCAGCCTTCCCCTAGGATAATCCTATAGTTATAAATACATGTACGTGAAAATATTATATTCTTTATATTTTTCTTTATCGACCGGTTTTATTCTCAGTCTTATTACTAATATAAACACAAAAATTGCATACTTTATTTAATTTTTCACAGAATTTTTGTGTTTACATCCTCCAACTAAAAAGTTGAAAGATTTAGTTGTTTTGCGGGAAGGAAGAGGGAGAAAAGAAAAAGAAATGAACCAAAAAAAAATCCCTCCCCCCCCCCCCCAAAAAAAAATTTCAAAGCTTACACTCTTTTGAAGGTAAGTGACAACGTAGAACACACAGTAAGATTGCGATACGCAATTTTTTTTTACATTCATGTATTAAATGTATGTTTTATTATTTTACTCATGTAAAGTCATTTGGTGTAAAGTCATTTGGTATGTAATTCAATCCCGCCCTTTTATATTAGTTTTGTATGTTGTCTTCATAAGGAAGATTTCTGGGATCTGTTTAAGTTACAGTTTAGGTAACTGGGGGAAAATACAGAACCATTAGGCTCATGCCATCAGTTAAGCAATAGCAGCCCCCTCCCCCCTTAAAAGATATTCAATTGATGCAAACAGAGCATAAAAATCGTTAGAGTTTGTTAGATACACTAACGAAAAGGTATTTAAAAAAAACTCTATGCAAAATGAAAAAAGCGCATTTCAATATTTTTTTTTACAATTCGCAATAAAGTAATTGCTAGCATGAAGTGTGTCTTAAGTAATGTCTTAAGATTTCAAACACCTCAGATAGAGTTGTGAAATCTTATGATTGTTATAAGTCAGATCTTAAGATTTGTCTAATGATAAATGTGAAGACCAAATCTCAAAATTAAAGGTGGACCTGAAGACTACATTGTTGACCACCCAGTCTACTAAAAGGTAAATTATAAACGATAATCTAGCTATGTCAGTTTTCATAGAAATCGATTTTGTCAGTAATGATGAAATAAACGAGACGTTCAAAGATTATTGGACAATGGATCTTCCAATAAAATAAAATATTGGTACGCAAGAACGGGCTTATAAATGAAATGATGCTAAAGATATTTTCACCTGTAACGCAAGCAGGAGACGCATTCTTTATCACTGAAGGCTGTTACTAGGAATCAAAGATTTGAGTTTTAGTGTGGCGGGCCATTGATTTTTCGAATTATTGTAAAACAAAAACAAAACAATTGAGATTTAGGCTTAACTTTGCGTGCCTCTTTAATTACATTCGATTATTTGTGGAGTTTGAATAGTACAATTGGACAAAGAGAGTACAGAATCTGATTGGTCAGAACCCGGGAGCAAATTCAATAAAAGAACCTTTAAAACTTTTATGGAAATAAACAGATTCATAGCGACGTACAGGTCAAGCGACCGGTGAAAAAACTCGACAACGATGATTTCACATCGGATCTACTTCATTTTCTTCTTAAACTTTTTAGGTAAAAACGATTTCACAAAAATCGGTGACGTATATTCCCCCTCCCTCACCAAAAATAAAACATGGTAGTGTTTGTGCGTGCTTATGTTTCTTTAACAGATAGCCAATAATTTGTAAAACGTCTTGATGGTTTTTTTTCCCTTTTTCAGCAGTGACACGGCTGGGGGCATCTCGGCTACGAATTCGACAAATTGAAGAAATTCTTCGTGAACATAATCGACACAGGC
Source organism: Magallana gigas (assembly GCF_963853765.1). Lineage (NCBI taxonomy): Eukaryota > Metazoa > Mollusca > Bivalvia > Ostreida > Ostreidae > Magallana > Magallana gigas. The sequence goes on along the minus strand of NC_088855.1, from coordinate 8,542,184 downwards.
GAGATCTTGCCTTAGGAGTGTATGGTACTACTGTTTCAAACATGAAAAAACTGGTAAGTTTCTACTTCTTTTTTATCAAGTTATTTCAACAATTCGGATATCCTTCCTCATATATTCCAACAATTTGTACGACAAACGTCAAAATGAGGTTCTGAATTCTCGAAAAATTGATATATTTAAAAGTTATAATCAAATTTTATTTCCAAAAAAATGAAAATCGATGAACATAATGAAGAGTTTCGCTCAATTTTCATTTTTTCTTTTGTTGCATATTATTAATAAAAAAGCGCCTATTTTTAGTTGTCAACGAAATTAAACCATGCCGCACCTTCGTGGGTGAGATCTAAGCCAAGGTTTCTTTTTAACTTCTAAGCATTTGAAATGACAGCCACAAAATATTTACAAATTAAATCTTTTGGAGACATTTTCTTCTCCAAGATCAAATCAAAACACGATTTACATTCCTTAATTCAATTCAGCGTTTGTATTCTACCACTTCAAATGTAAGTGTGCTTTTCATTCACATTACCAAATCGTTTTAAACCGCTACTGTATCGTGCGGTTTCAGTATAGACCATTGAAAGAGACCACAGACCGCCCCCTAAGTAGATTTTACTTTCCAAACATGTATAGTGATTCTTTTGAAAGTGTAATTCTATAACAGTATAAACAATTTACTGAATATTTGAATGCTCTGTTCTTAATTAAAATTAAAACATTGAATGAAATATCTTTAAATAGAAATAAAAAAATTAAAGTTTTTGTTTCGTCGTAAAGCGATATGATTAAAAAAATCAGAAGTTCATGTATTTCAAATTGGATTTGATTTTATAACTGTAATTTTTTTTTTCTCACCAGTTGAATGTTTTCAAAACTTTTAGACATAATAAAGATCAATTAAAAGGATAATAAAAACGAAGCATTCAGGAGTGCAATATATTTTTCGGTGTTGGTATTTCCTGAAAAAAAAATGCATTATTCTCAAACATTTTTGATTCAGAAATAAATTTCAATATCCAAATGTGGTGTTGATGGCAATATTGTTATCTTAAAGGAACTTACGTAATTAGTTTTGTCCATTTTTTCTGTTATTTCAAAAAACAGTGTTAAAACAATTATTTTGAAATTAGCCGATTTGCATTTCTAGATTTTCGACAATATTCCCTTCCCCATTTACGTAAATGACATTAAAGACGTTCTGGCTTTTTGTACTCCTTACATTAATATACATATATTGGGCTGATTCAATATGTCTCTGAGAGAGTTTCCATGTACTGTGATTATTTCCAATACCTTTTAATCTTGTTCGTTTTAAAGCCACTTTTTGAGATTTTTTTTTTAAAGAAAAAATACTGTTTGGGCCGTTTTCTTTTTGGCACTTGCACCAATATGTGTCTTGCTGTATTTTGAATTTTTTTATATTCAAGAGAAAATAAAAAGAGAACATTTTTTGCTTTATATATTAATCATATTTGTGTTCCATTTTCAGACGTGGAGTAATGCCTTACAGCGGCATGCCTCTGAAATTTTACAGTGTGGTACGGAGAGTTCAGAACTATCCCAGAATAGCTTAACAGTCAACTTTGGACAAGGTGTTTCTATTCATGAGATAATTAACAAGTGGTTTCGAGAAATTCAACATTTATATCCATATGAGGCCTCGTGTCTCGACTTTTCTCAATGCAGTAACATTTTAACGGTATGTGTAAACTTAGTGCATGCTAATCCTTTATATCAAAGTTTAACTGGTACATTAATTGAGGATACAATTCAATGGTCAAAACTTGTAAAGAGAAAATATCAATATTTACATTAAAACATAACTTCCTTTAGCGGCCAAGTTGATTTGACGTTTGATATACTATTTAAATGACATGCTTCATGTTGATCAAGGACTCGTATTAACACACCTTCGAATAGTCCTTATGCTTCAATACTATTTTATTTGTATAAACCAGGCTGGCCTGGTGAAGTTCCGGTCAAATGACCTTCACCATGACAGACGTAACCTTCTATTTCTTTTAACTACAGATGATTAATGCTGAACACCAGGCCTTAGGCTGCTCTTATAAAAGTTGCAATGGAAAAAATAAACTATTATGTATATACGAAGGAGGGTAAGAAAATTGGCAACATATGGTTAAATTTTCTTTATGATCAACTCATTTTACAAATTTCAAATTTACATTATCTGCAATTCATAATGTAATTACTTACTTTTGTAATATAAAGAGTAGGACGTGATAACTTAGTGAAATGGTCATAAATAAAGTCTTGATATCAACTTGCAGGGCTGAATATCCACCAGTTTACAAACCAGGTGTACCCTGTACTAAGTGTTCGGATGAAGCTGCTTTTTGTGATAATGGACTGTGTGGTAATTGCCATTGTTAGTTTTATTCAAAACAACTGTCACTCAGATTACAAATTTAATAGTAGAAGATATCTCTTGTTTGAGTTTGAATCTCAGCTGGTCCTCTGAATGAAAACGCATTGCAATGCATACGTTGTTATAGACATGTTATTGAATGCTCTCGGACTCCGTACGATATATTGGTATTATAATGAATACTCCCCGTACAAGTCATAAGCATTATAAGGAATACTCCCTGCATACACGTAACAAGAATCCATATCAGAAAATAATCCAATTATGATGATATCATTTAACTTTCATTACTTTTTTCCCTTTTAAGTTGCTTGTGACCCTTCAACAGAAAAATGTGGTGAGTTTATCATAAGAAAATTTCATCTTTAGTTAAACAGAAATCCCTTTTTATGTTTTTAATTTTATTCAGATCAAAACCCTTTGTAAATATTTCTCACGAAATTCATTGCAGCAATGAACAGTTAAACGATTCTTGAACGATTGTTTTGTTAACTTTATCATAATATCTTTTTCAGATTGTAAAAAGACTTGTCTTCGACCTTTAATAGGCCGAGGGACTTTAAATAACAACACCTGCACTTGTTCTTGTAGCTTTGGAATGGGACCTAATTGTGACGGTAATTCACTTATTCAATATTTGTATGCTATAAGAATTTGGCACCATAATGACACTTGATATGTACATTAGAATAGTTGATCTGTTTATGTGTAAAAGTAAATATAATCCAGTGATTCTAAATATTTGGATATGAAAGGTGTCTGAAATATGAAACACTTTGCCAAATGCTATCATTTCTCAACAACCAAGGGTTTCAAAACAAACTTAAAGTTACATGAAATATTATCAGGAGACTTTTAAGATTTTAATGTATACTTATGTTAATGCCTCAAGGTTGACATCTGTAAGATTTTACTCCCACCATTCTCGGTTTTCAGTGTAAATATCATAAGACGACCGCCTGTTAGATTTTAATTCTTACTTTTGAAGTCTTAATTTCCGAAGAAGGACGAATAAATAGAAATATTTCCCATTATCGATGTGTCTGTCATAAAGTCTTAATGCAAGAATATTTATGTATATTCTAAGTTTCGTTTATTTTATAAAATAAATGTACCGCTAATTAATGGGATTCTTTGACGACATTCATTTATTATACAGTGTTTTATGTCAGCTGGACGAATGTAACTAAGTAAATGATTTATTACAGTGACATGTGTTTTATAAACAAACACAGAGAAATGTTTATTATTTAATAGCTTAAGGAATGCTCATCGGTTTACCTATGGTGGCAGGGGACAATTTATTTGATACAGTTCATTGTAGCCAAGAGATGCATGTCTTCGGAACTCTGTAACTAGAATTTCCTCTGTTCCCATTCAGCACAAATACCTTTAATTCACTCTTTATAAGGCCAATCACCAATTTCTGAAGAAAATTACTAGTCAAAACCTGTAAAATTCTCTACATACTGGTTTTTATGAGATTTTGATCCTTTCATATTTTGCTATTTCTTTCGACCTTCCCCAGCTAAGTCCCTGCAGATGGTTGACCTTCCGTACCGCATGCATGTTGCACTATCACATGTCAGAAACTTACCGGTGTATAGTTTACAATGTCCCATGGCCATCCACCTACTTTTCGTGCTATTTACATCCCGTCTGTAATTTGCAAATTTCACTGTGTAAAGTAAACACAACAGTCATAGCCGCAGGTTTCGCATTTTACTTCTGATTCTCATGTACCTAACATAAGGGGCCTACATATTGCATATCAATTTTAACAAGAGACACCCCTCTAATTAATGATAATCATTAAAAATCATTTCATGAATTTTAGCAACAATCATAAGCCTTCAAGTACAGCAACTCAATTTTACAAAAATATTGACGGGTACTTTATCTGAAACTGTCCCTTGCTACCTATACGCCACTTTATAAACATCACCTATGCAATTAATACGTTTACACAGGGCTATTTCTGAATAGGATAGATTGTCTGCACATAAAAGCTAAATATAGGAATTTGGCAGTTTGTCTTAGAAAGTTGGATAAGAGTAAATTAGTACAATCTGAGTCTGACATGTATAGTAATTAATGATTACTAAATCCAATACTAGTAAAGAATTCGGTTTTAAGTAAGATGTACAATGCAATGAAAAATTAAATTTGTCTTATTTTGCTTCTACAGAACAACAGAATATATAATACAAAGTCTATCCTTTACTCCCCCCCCCGCCCCCCCCCCCCCCCCAATCGCCCGCGTCTATTCTGATAGGAATAACACCACATCTAAATTGAGCAAGTATAGATCTGTGAGGTTTGGGTATGTCACTTGTAGCGTATTTTTCTAAATTAATATCACTTTGAAAAGACCTTTAAGTTCTGAGCTTTGAAACACTTTGTAGTTCATTGTGTCATTCATTCACAAATTTCTGTTGAAGTTTGATCTCGGCTAAGTTCAGGTTACAGATCTCACGATTTAAAAAAAAACATGTCATATCGATCGATTGAAGTAAAAGTTTTACATGGTGTGACCAGTTCTGGTTATTTGATTTTTCCAATGAAAAATGAATCAAGATCAACACGAATATGAATGCAGAGATTTACTGTTTTTTAAATATTTGACAAAACATTGATAAATCTTGGTATTTATTCATTTCAAAAAACCAAATGAAAAACACTACATTTTAGCCATGTGTAAACTATAAAAACTCAAGTATCTAGTTCTTACTGTCTTAAAATTGAAGTACAAATGCTATTGATCGTGTGTCCAGCAAAATAGCCTACTACAAAGCGAACAGAACTAGTGTTTCAAACATTAGCGTGACTTAGTGAACTCGATATTCTGTGTTTATGTAATATTGAAAATGCTTAATTTGTACTTATATTAAGCAATCTTGTTTGCCAAGCTTGATAGAAATACAGATGTTTACTTTATAATTTTACGAAAATAATGATCACATGATCGCTCAATGTTTGTTTACTATTCTGTATGCTAAACTATTTGTCATTGAAAGTCACGAAATTATTCCCAGCAGATTAAAAAATGTAATTAGCAATATATGTGATAATAGAGTAAGTAATTTTGAAATAGTTAAGATTTTACTTAAACATATTTGAATTGGTTGGTACGCTTTGAAATCTACAAGAAAATAATAAAAAAAATTTAATTTGTGACCAGATAAATTACATTTATGGTGGAGAAGAAAATTATAAGATAGAGGTTGTGTTATGTCATTATCAATGCTTTTTTTTTCCAGAGGAATGTGAAAACAAAAATATGTACGAAGATTGGGATATTTGTCAAGAATTGACAGATGAGGAGTGTAACTCTCCATTTCCAGAAGAGAGAGATATGTTTAGAGAATTTTGTCCTAAAAAATGTGGAGTGTGTAGTAAGTATTCTACATATATACGCATAGCATTATTCAAGCTCAGACCCAGCCACCTAGTGGTAGCATAAGCAGGTTACATAATTCCAAATAGATTAAAAAAATAAAAACAATTCTATGATAAATTATCTTGTTAAAACACTGTAACGAGTAATCAATTATCAATATATGGAAGCGTTAACTTAATACTTTTATTGCTAATTTAACTTTTATCTTTAATCATTTTATATTTCCGTAGCTCATCAGCCCATAAGTGTTTAGCTAAGAATTTTTCTCTTGACCATTTTAAGGCTATCGTGAAGAAAAGCTTTGTATAAAGAATTAGGAAATTGCTTTAATTTTAAATCTAAAATATTCGGGTTTTTCAAAATTTACTATTGGTAGAGTGCATTGCGAAAATTATCAAAGTTTATGACAGATCTAGTAGTAAAGTTGACCACCCAGCCTCCTTAAATGCTTTTAAATCAAATATCTTTATAAAGTCACCAGAACTCTAGAGAGGCCTATGTTCCTTACATTGTACTTTTAAATTAAAAGTGTGCAAACATTCTAAGGCCATATAAATAGCAAAGTAAATCTGCAACAACCAGTTTTCTTTTCATAATCTTATTTTTTTGTTTAAAAGACGGAACAAATGAAAACTAAATTATTTACATGTGTATTGATCTTTTTCTAGATGTACTTTCTATTTACGTCATTGGTTTTAATTAAGATTAAACAAAAGCTGGAGGAAAAATGTAATGGTGATTTGGGCTTTTAATCGACATTTTGTTGTCATGGTGTATGAATATTTATTTGTAGATTCCTTTCCTTCGAGTCATATAATGTCCATGTTGATGAAACGAAGCGGAACTAAGTGACAAAAGGTGCAATGCTACGATATTTTTAAAGAGGAATAAAGTCCTTTATCTGTGAACCCGCATACATCATCTATAAATCGCAGTTGTTGTTTGCTGGAACAAATATTTTTGTGAATACAAGCCAACGTTCAGTATATAATGGCTTATTGTAATTAACGCAAACAGGAATGAGGTTGGAAATTCGCGTTGCATGATATGACATAAGATTTATTTAGCAGTGTGCTATATTTGCAACTTTTGTTCTAAACATAATGCTCTCGCAGTTATGCGTTACCGAAACTGAATGTTTCAAAATTCGAGAGTAATCAATGTTTGATATTTACCGCATTTTCAAACTTTATAAGTTTGTTTTATGTATGATTTAAAGGTGTTTGGTTCGAATATAAATTATTTGAACGCAAATATCATTTCCTTTTTATCTCACTTGAGCTGAAAGCTCAAGCGAGCTTCTCTGGTCACATTTTGTCTGTGGTCCGTCTGTCTGTCTGTAAACTTTTCACATTTTCAACATGCACAAAGCACCCTTAGGTAAAGGAATTCAAAGTTATGAAAATGAAAGACCAAGCCTTTTTTCAAGGGGAGATAATTAGGAATTATTTAAAAAAATCTTCTTCTCAAGAACCATTTAGCCAGAAAAGCTGAAAATTGCGTGGAAGCATCCTCAGGTAGTGTAAATTCAAAGTTGTGAAAACCATGATCCCTGGTTTTAGGGTAGGGCAACAACAGGAAGGGGGGGGGGGTCGAACTTTTAAATAGGAATATATAGTGTATTTTTAAAAAAAATCTTCTTATTAGAAACTACTCAACAACGAAGGCTGAAACATGTGTGCAATCATCCTCAGGCAATGTAGATTTAATGTTGTGTAAATCATAACCCCCGGGGGTAGGATGGGGCCACAGTTGGGGGGTTCAACTTTTACATTGGAATGAATAGAGTAAATCTTTAAAAATCTTCTCAGAAACTAATCAGCCGGGAAAGTGAAACTTATGTAAAAGTATATTCTGGTAATGTAGATGCAAAGTTGTGAAAACCATGACCCCAGGGATGGGGTAGGGACACCATGGGGGCTCGAACTATTAAATTGGAATATATAGTGTAAATTTTTAAAAAATCTTCTTCTTAGAAACTACGTAACCAGGAAAGCGGAAAATTGTGTGGAAGCATCCTCAGGTAGTGTAGATTCAAAGTTGTGAAATTACCTAGGAGTAGGGTGGGGCCACAATTTGGGGTAGAACTTTTAAATAGGAAAATATAGAGTAAATCTTCTTTGAAACTAATCAGCTAGGAAAGCTGAAACGTGTGTGGAATCATCCTCAGGTAAGGTAGGTTAATGTTTGTTCAAATCAAGAACCCCGGGGTTAGGTTTGGACCACAATGAGGGGCGAGTTTTATATAGGAATATATAGAGATAATCTTTAATTAAACAGAATCAAAGAGAAACGAATTGGCCAGAAAAGGTGAAATTTGTGTGGAAGCATCCTCAGGTAGGGTAGATTCAAAATTTGTTCAAATCATGATCCCTGGGGGTAGAATGGGGTCACAACGACGTTGGAAAGGGGTTTGAAAAAAAATTACAAAATTTTTCTCTTAAACCAATCCAGTCCAATCTAATTTTACAAAGTAAATATTTCATTTATTCACAAAAACTGAAATTGTATAAAATATGGTTTTACTTATATGCAAGCATTTTGACATTTTGTTGATTTTATAAAATTGTTTAGACTTTGGCCCCTGGACTAGTATATGGCAACAACAATAACGACGACAACAACAACAAAATAATATCTTTTGCCTTTACAAAACTGATTCTATGCATAAGTACAATATTTTTATGAATATCTTTATATATGTAAATGATGCATATGAATTTGAAGAAGCATCAAATCAAAAGAATTGTTTAGAGACCAATTCCGATAGCATAAAAAGTTAAAGTTAAGTTATTCTAGGAAAAATAGGTTGTATGAAACAAAATTGATACATTCATGAACAAAGCAGCTATTACTCGTTATTAACTTCACAAAATGGTTTACAAGTACATGACCTTATCCCAATTTTAACAGAACTTGTCGGGTTTTTTTAATCAAGCAAAAATGAATTTTACATTTTTTAAAACATTGCCTCTGTGCAAAGCAAAACACCTCAGTGGTGTTATTACATTTTTTTGGATGGTGGTAAAATTCAGCTGTGTAATTACTTATGGCCGTTGCGGCGAATCACTTTTCTGTTGGTAGTAAAAAAAAAAAGGGTTTACCGTCCGGTTATTTTCATTCAAAATAAACGACGTTTGGTTAAACTAGGAAGGAAATGACGGGAATTTTAAGTGGTGTACCGTCGAGTGTGGGAATTTTGCAATAACCTCTATCTGTTTGCTTATTAAATGTCAACATTTAACCCACACGTAACTAGTGTATTAGTAAGTGGGGAAACAACAGGCTGGTTTATACTTGATACACAATTATTTAAATCGGCCGGACGACCATTAGATTTCAAGAGTATTCCAACAGGAACCTAGTTTAAAAACATGGGAAAACATTAATTTTCGGTAAAATTTTAAGTATTTTTTTTTATTTGGTATTTTTCGTGAAATAAAAAAATATGTTTTATCAAGTAGAATGATATATTTAATATATGAAGGTTAATGAGACGGTTATATGTTTTCACAAAAAACCGCTTAATTTGTCATATATAAAATATGTAATTATTGTCATATACATTAAAAAAAATTATAATAACGTTTAAGCATGCAAAATGCATGTTTTAAATATTTTTATGAAACACAAACTAAACATTTTTTAGTTTGTATTGAAAAAACCCTGTTTATATTGTTATGAAGCTTATCATTCGCTGTAATTTTGCTTAAAGTGTACTGTATCTCTTTATAATAAAATTATGCGATTTGCATTATGTAAATGTAAAATTTTAAGTTTGATAAAAAATATATATATTACTACAACAATACATGAAATAAAAATTGTTTTGCTTTCTTGTTGTTTGTTTTGACTTATCATTTATAATTGGTTTGGTTATTGCATTGTTTTCGGTTTTGATACAAAGTTCATGGTCATATATATGTTTAACTTCCAGACTAAGATTCATCCAATAAATGAAATCGCGAGAAATCCTTTGACAACAATTCTTAAACCTAGTCTTCTATGGCCTATTAGAGAGGTCCGACTTTTTCTCACATATGTTATTTAGGACGTTAAGGACTTTGGTCCACTTAAGTGCGTCGGAGGACAGTGGATTGTGCCCCATTTAATACCACCCACCGTTCTTTTGGTAAGGAGTGTTCAACCACCGAGAAAGCTTATTTATTGTACAGTTTGACATCTAGAAAGAATAAGGATTGAATAAAGGTTTCATTCTTCGTAATTTAAGAATTAAACACTTCGGGTATGGCCGAAAACAAAATACGTCTCAAGACACAAGAGAATGTTTTGGTAGAGTATCATAACAAACGGCTGTCTTCTCCAGGTTTTTAAAGCATTGGGTATAAAGTCTTTGAATCTAATCTCTGTCATGTCAATATTTAACCTTTTCTTTATTTGTATTTGAAATTTATTATATAGTATTAGTCTGAATTAAATCATGCATATGCAATGTTATGACATATTGTCTTTTCGATAACGAGTCACAAATAATGTAATCTACCCATGCATGTATTTATTTATTTTGACACTTTTTAAAGTTACATTCATTGTCCCTTTAACGTATAGTTCAATTCCTATCGGAATTTGAATTTCTATTAAAAGCATTTAATCGTACATTTGAAGTATTTCAAAGGAAAGTTATTTTTTTTCCAACAGGATTTACTAATTTCTTTAAGGAATTCATTTAATAAAGATGAACATCTGAGCTAAAATGGCTACATGTACATACACTGTAGGCAATGGTCTATCATATGCTGTGTATCAATAAAATTTGCTGGAGACTTTGAATAAATATCGTTAATAGTAGCATGATTTCACGATTACTTATTTTAAAAGGTATCCTAATTGATACTTTGAATAAGTGTAGAATCGACTTGTACTTTCTTTAAAAAGGCTCCCCACTAGTGTGTGAATTTAAAGAAAAACAAAAATGACGAAATTACCGGTAGTTCTTAAAACGAATATGGTAGCAAGGGACAGTTTCGGATAAAGTACCCGGTCAATATTTTTGTAAAATTGAGAGTTGCTGTACTTGAAGGCTTATGAGTGTTGCTAAAATTCATGAAATGATTTTTAATGATTATCATTAGTGAGAGGGGTGTCTCTTGTTGAAATTGATATGCAATATGTTGGCCCCATATGTTAGGTATATGAGAATCAGAAGTAAAATGTGAAAACTTGCGGCTATAACTGTTGTGTTGACTTTACACAGTGAAATTGCAAGTTACAGACGGGAGGTAAAATAACACGAAAAGATGTAAACTATACACCGGTAAGTTTCTGACATGTGATAGTGCAACATGCACGCGGTACGGAAGGTGAACCCTCTGCAGGGAATTAGCTGGGGGGGGGAGGGGGTCTAAAAAGCTGAAAAATCATGAAAAATTAGCAAAATATGAAAGGGTCAAAATATCATAAAAACCAGTAGGTAGAGAATTTTACAGGTTTTGACTAGTAATTTTCTTCAGAAATTGGTGATTGGCCTTATAAAGAGTGAACTAAAGGCATTTGTGCTGAATGGGAACTGAGGAAATTCTAGTTACAGAGTTCCGAAGACATGCATCCCTTGGCTACAATGAATTGTATCAAAAAAACTGTCCCCTGCCACCTATAACCAAGAATAACATCAGAAAAGACCACTCTGTAATATTTTGCAACGATCAATGTGGAACAACTGTAATTTGGTCCACAAAGGAATGTCTATTTTCTTTATGAATTGGATTAATTCTGAAATCACATTGATAAATTATTTTGTTAGACAGTAAAGGTTCTTTCATTTTTGTAAATCTTATTGGATAAGTTATTACGATTTTTATGTCCATTACTAGATCAATTCGTAAGCTTTAATAACTATCAAATTTAAGCTACACAAACATTCCGAACGTTATGATTTAAAATTTCAATCAGGATATTTTTCTTTCATGAAGAACAGTCAAAAGGGGGAGCAAATATCAATTCATTGAAATGTAAACATTTTCTTTACCGACATAGATATTCATGTACATTTATATTTATTTGTTATTTAATTTTGATTACAAAAACACCGAATCAATAAATAATTATTGTAGAATAATGAGTAGCATCCTGTTGAGTATTTAATGTTCCCAAGTTTCTAGACTATGCAAGCACACTTAATAATTAACGAGGCCGGGTCTAATTTTTTCTGCCCTAGATTTTTGAATGAAATTTTTTACATGAATTTCTACTGATATAATTATTATTTCAAGATAAAAAAAGAAAAGAAGAAATTTACCATACCGTTTGTTTAAGGGGTCATCTCAATGTTTGTTAATTTTTAACATAGGACCCTATGGGATTTTGCTTGAAATGTATCAATTTTGCGCATTTTTTTTTTACAATTTTCTTAAACTTCTGCCCTAGGGATTTCTTTTTCTATTCTACATATTAAAGTTATTGCTAAAAGGCATAAAATGGTCAATTAAAAAACCTTTTACATCCTGGTTTGTTCCAGGGGTCTTATCAAAGTTAATTTTTGTATGCCCAATTTCCCAGTTTGTCAAATAATGGCTATTTTTTATTTGACAAAGACGAAAATGATGATCCTTATAATATTTTTAAAACATTCAGACATATTTTAGTAATAAATAAATATATAACATCACACATTAAAGGTCATTAATATAAAATACATGGTTACTGTTTTGAAATATATGAATTAAGCTATATTTAGGCGGGTTAAGAAAACGTGACAGAGGGCTAAGCTTGCTGAACCCTCTTCACGTTTTCAACCCGAGCCCAAATATAGCTTATACTTCGAGACATTTATGTTTATTCCACAATATAATATCAATTTTACGCATCAAACGAGCTATTTTCAACAAATTTCACTGGATATCTGCAGTTGAAACTATCACGCCATGGCGTCAACAAAGCAAAAGATGACGTCACAATACAAATGAAACGCTGCGCGAAAGCGTGCGTACTCCTTCTGTACTCGGCCTCGTTAAGCCTATTTTTGATTTTAAAAAATGACTAAATAACCTTTCGACGTACTTCCTTCTGAATTCAATTTAAACATTCAACCCAACTTCATATACTCCACAATTTTGTTCTCAACAGTTTTTTTTTTATCAGTGATTCAGCTGCCGTTTCTCCGTTTTTTTGTAAACGATATACAGTCTTGGGTCAAAAGTATTCGTAAAAAATGGCGGCCGTCATGTTCACTACCACGCTTCGCTCCCCATTTCAGCGTCGTTATTGACGCACAAACTAGAGTTATCCCTCTTACTTGGTACAAATATACACAAGCACATGACGGATCACGTGGCTGTGTTATGACGTATTTTTGTCGTCTGCAAATGTTTTGTTTCCGCTATCAAAACAAATGGGTAGAAAAGGATCTGAACTGTGTGCATCCGAAAAAGAGAGTATTTTATCATTGTCTAAAGCTAATATAAAGTTAAAAGAAATATCAGAAATAACAGGAAGACCAATATTTACAATATGCAGTTTTTTAAAGCGACAGGAAAGACGTGGAATTACAGAAAACAAGAATCGAAGTGGCAGGCCGCGTAAGTGTAGTGTCCAAGGGGAAAGGCAACTTATTCGACTAGTGAAAAATAATCGTCGAAGGACTTTGACTGAATTAACGAATGTTTCCAATGAGAATGGAGCTAGTAGACTGTCGGAAAGTACGGTAAAAAGAATTTTGAGAAAAGCGGGATATCGGAGAAGGCTTGTAAAGAAAAAACTCCGGATTCGTGAAGTGAACAAGAAAAAGCGAGTTAATTGGTGTAAACAATACAGACACAAAACTGTCGATGATTTTTGGAATAATATAATATTCAGTGATGAATGTAAGGTGATGATTGATGGAGAACAACGCGTGTATGTATGGCGAAAGGATGGTGAAGAGTGGGACCCCCCTTGTGTTGCACCCCCTCCTGGATATCTTTGAAAAAGAAGGTATAAACTTTCTTAAATTAATTAAGTTAAAAAGTTGATAAAACTAAGGTGACCTAGATTTGTTTACATCGCTGCCATTTTGTTTTTTTACGAATACTTATGACCCGAGACTGTACCTTGTCGACAACATTCTCTCCAGAACATTTTACCCAAAACCAATTAAGCATGCCACATCTTTGAATAAAAAGGATTAGATAAGTAATTTAGAAAGTTTATACCTTCTTTTTCAAAGATATCAAGTCAAAAAATATCGTCCAGTTATGAGACCTTTAAAAATCGGTTTGTAAAGAGACTTATGCCATAATTTTGTTACATTGTTTAGATTCAAGTTTGATTTTGACCGTGACGCCATGACCAAGAAAAGAACAATGGTCAATATAGGAATAATTGAATTTACAAAGAAATTATTTTCAAAAATTTTTTCTCACGATTTATTATGTAGTATTACTAAGCATAAGGATTAAGTTAAGAATTAGTTTTGTTCATGCCTTGACTCCTGACCAATAATAATGCAAGATCAACGTAGGTACATGTTATATAATGAGTCTCCTTTAATTCTTTAAAATTTTCTACTAAAGAACTTGTATGCTACTACTAATTATGATATGATCCCGGAAGAAATCTAAATAAGAATTTTTGTTATGTATCTCAACCCTGCTACCCACCATGCTTAAAATGTAGGCCCAAATAAGTTTCTTATCATATTTTGTCGAGCGTCTGAAGACATTGCGGGGTTTGTTTACTTGGTCATCTGTTTTGGGACCATTCAGTAAATTTATACTAAACTTGACGTATAACATCCCTTTAAAGTGCATTTAAAGTGTTTTTGTCCATGTTGAGATAACGGATGTTTCAAAGGTATTATAAAATAAGGGGTCTATATATATTAAATAAGGGGTCTATATATATTATAAAATAGATAACCAACTAGCCAGTAATTGTAAAATTTTACAAATGATATAAGCTACCTTATTTAGAAGAGTTTTTTCAAGTTAAGGTATTCCATAAACCGTGGGGTTTATAGAAAAGCCACAATTGAAAGGTGGATGATTTAAAACCAAAACAAGTAGAGAAAATACAATGTCTGAAGAATTAAAGCGTATGATTTGTGAAAGTAAATATATGGAGAAAAAAAATAGCATTACTCATGGAGTTTTGAAAATGCCTCAGTTTGGAGAAGTAAGCTTTTTCTACAATATTGAATATAGTTGAGTTTGACAACGTCTTGTGCCTGAGCAGAATGAGCGATGGCACTGGATCTTATATTTAGGCTTGTTTAACATAAACCTTTTTGGTTCATGTTTTTTAATTCTTCAAAAATAGATATCTATTCAACTCCTTGTGTTTTAATAATTATTTCAGCAGACACTGATAAATATAGGATCTCTCATGCTTTGCAATGCTATATGATTTTATCTAACGAGTTGTGTGTTTTCTATAGAAAACACTTAACGAGTTGGAAAAAAATCATACACCATCGCAAATCATGAGAGATTATTTTTATCACATGTTTTACCACATCTTTTGTTAAATCTCAATTGTTTCTATAAATTATAATTTTTAGCCGCACAACACATTTACTACCAGACGTTAACAACTTTACGCACGTAAAAAAGTTCCTTAAAGATAAACAAACAAACATTTTATTTTTGAGCTTATTTTTATAAATTCTTAATTAAAATTTTTTACAGCATTAAATGCTTCTCTACATTTTTCAAATGAATTGTTTAGTTACTTTTTCCTTCTGCGTCAAACGTGATAAAAAGTGTCTCCCATGTGAGGAAACTGGGGCTCTAAGTTTAACCGTCACGAGTTAGTTTTCTTTCATAAGCAATGTTATTTTCATTGTATGGTAGCGGCTAGCCGTTGACGTTTCCTTCTGTTTTCTTATCCCCGCATTTAAATCAAATGAAACATTTCAATAAATTATACAATGCTAATCTTGAATATAATTTTCTGAAATGTAAACAATCTTAGATAACACTTTGTTTACCTATGCGAACATATAGGATTTATTTTTTATACACTGCATTTCCTAGAAACAAATAGGCTAATATATAATTTTCAAATATTCATTATTGGTTTTTAATTGTTATTATTTTTTTATTCTAATTCCTTCATATTATTTGCTCTGTTGTATATCCATGAATTATTTTCTGTTATGTCATATACTCGTTTTTGTTGTTTTTTGTTTTTGTTTTTAGCTCACCTGAGCTGAAAGCTCAAGTGAGCTATTCTGATCACATTTTGTCCGTCGTCCGTCTGTCTGTCCGTCTGTTAATTTTTTACATTTTGAACTTCTTCTCTAAAACTGCTTATCCAATTTCAACCAAATTTGGCACAAAGCATCCTTATGGGAGGGCAAATATAAATTGCAGAAATAAAAGTTCGATCTATATTCAAAGCGGAGAAAACCTTGAAACTGTAGAAAAAGGGGGGTGCATTTTTAAAAATCTTCTTCTCAAGAACTACCGAGTCCAATTCAACGTAGTTTAGCATAAATTATCCTTATGGGAAGGAAAATATAAATTGCAAAAATTAATTGATAATTCTGTTTCAAATCTGAGTTATTATGAAAATAATAATAAAGGAAAAGCGTGTTTCAATCAGTTTAATAGCTTCGGGCTCGGCATACGGTAAAATGGGTAGGCAAGACTTGGCCTGAGCAAAACAAAAGATTGGCAGGTATTAATCTGCCAATCTCATTAAAATTTCAGGATATTTGATGGACCCGTATATTTGTATTCGCTGTAAATATTGCTGCAAAATAATGCGTATTTGGAATTGACGATTGCCGATCTGCCCCGGCTTTTATTTTGCCACGGCCCGGGTTTGCATACCCATTTTACCAAGACTCGTATTCCATACTTCTAAAACGAGGTTCTTTGTTTAAAGCAGCCATGACATTATACGAAAAAGGGTCGATCTGACTATGATGAATTTGCTTGCTATGCAACAGTTCGCGTATGAAGGGAAATTTTTGAAACATGCAAAATATATTGGTGCCGATTTTGTGAAGTAAATTAAGGCTAAATATTTCAATGCGTTCAAGTTGACAGTTTTCACACATGACGTTAGTGTTAGCTTGTTCTGATTTTCGTTTCGTTTTCATTATTTATGCTTTGTAACCTGGGAACTATCGTCTGTATTTCGTGATTTTTACGTATCAAATCAAACAGAGACTTCGGTAAATCAAACAGTTAACTGTTTACCTGCGCAAATAAAGCAAAATCTGATGTATAAAAAAAGTACTGAAATACAATTCATTCTATCGGTAATTCGGCATTATCTTTTGCGTAATGGTAGATTAATGCAATAGGTTTTGTTGAAATGCTCGGCATTTTCTCGAGTTTATTCAGTTTAAATAGAGTTTGATATCGCTGGCGGAAATATGTAGGTATATATATGTATATATCTGATTCATTTCGAAAAAATAAATTGTGTTCTTTATTTGTTATAGTGCATGTTTCTTGTGATTAATTGTTTACAATTTCTATTTACTAACCATATTTGAGTGTTAAGCTTCGAATTATAAGCAAGATACAGAGATTTGCTCACAATTCTATGTTTGTACACAGATCTTAAAAACTAAAGATTAAAAAAGTAAAAAAACTGGTCAATATTTATTAAGAAAATTTTCAAAGTCTGTTCTTCCAGAAACCAACTTTAACAACTTATTGTATTGTAAACTTGACCTTTTTTCGTCATTATTACTCCTACTGTACATGTGATCCTTGACTGTGTTTGTGTTCATTGGTATGAACTGATTTTGAACCTCAAATACCAGTGAAATGGTCTTGAGTGAATAAAAGAATTGAAAATCTTAGGCCATTCTTTTTTTCCATTTTAAATGCTGAATAGGAAATACCAAGTTAAAAATCTTAAGCTGAATGTAATAAACTCACGTGAACAAAATATGACTCAAACCTAAGCGAACTGTGAGCTCTGTATCTTGCTTATAATTCTACGATTGACACTGAAATTTTGGTTGAACATTAGAAATTCTATATGAATTAGAGTATGTTAAATACTTGTACAAACGAAATAAAAGAATGATATTCTGTATATACCTACTCTCTGGGGCCCCCTCTTTATACAATAAATAATGTGAAATCTACATCAATTTTGATATCTTGGTAGGATTTTCTTATTCTGGTAAAAAAATAGTATTTCATGAAGGTTCAATGTCAAAAATTACGTGTATGCAAAAATAAGTGAAAAATTCGAATTCTTTACAACATTTATTTTTTGTTATTGTACCGATGGACCATATGGCACAATATCTTTTGAACGCCCATTGTTGCTCAGGTAAGTTTTGATAGTTTTTCAGACACGAGTAAATAAAAACGACGTCTTTAAAACAGTTTCCATAGTTCTGACACATTTCTGTTGCGGGGATAAAATAATTATTGCTATTCCTAAGAAAATATCACAGCGGAAAATTATCCTGGTTTGTACGCAAAGTAAATAACAGTCATTTAATTATAATGGAGAAGACAAATAAAATTTTTGAATGTTTTTAATTTGAGGAATTGAGCACATTGAGGTACAATTTTCTTCTTCACATTTATACTTGTAGGATTTTTAAAATAAAAAACAATTACTATTATATTTTTTTTAAAAATACAATAACTAGTAAGTAGTTGATGAAAAAAATGTACCTATATGCTCTCATATATTTTGATCGCTTTACAAAGTGGGGGGGGGGGGGGGCAGAACGAAAATATAGGGAATTGGAAGTTAACAACTTAACAGTGTACCCCTACCAAATGTTTAGTTTTATATCTTGCGTAGGATTTTCTTATTCTGGTAAAAAATAGTATTTCATGAAGGTTCAATGTCAAAGATTACGTGTATGCAAAAATAAGTGTAAAATTCGAATTCTGTACAATATTTATTTTTTGTTATTGTACCGATGGACCATATGGCACAATATCTTTTGAACGCCCATTGTTGCTCAGGTGAGCGATGTGGCCCCATGGGCCTCTTGTTTAAAATTTCATTCTTGTCTTTTTTCCATTTACTCGTTGTTATTTTTAAAATTTGATTTTGATTTCATGTAATTTAGCCCATGTTTTTTCTTCTCTAAATTAAAGTCTCGTTTATATTCTATTCTGTTTCATAATTCTATATCATGCATTTCAGATAATATTATTGTTTAATTTTACAATTTATATTTTTTGAGTTTCTTCTTTAGAACATGTATATTTTATTTCACATTTATGAATTGATTTCGTCTTTTTAATTGTATATTAGAATTATTTTTGGATATCTTGCATTATTTACATTAATTGGGTGGTTTTGTTCCACATACCTGGAATTAAAAACCGAGTAAATCTAAATGGATCAGGCATTTTATTGTGTTTAAATTGTTATACATTTATATGGTTATATTGAGTTCAAGTGGTAAAATGGTTATGCTGTGTTCAAGTGGTTATATGGTTATATTGTAATCAACTGGTTATAAGGTACTATATTGTGTTTAAGTGGTTAAATGGTTATGATGTGTTCAAGTGGTTATATGGTTATCTTTTGTTCAACTGGTTATAAGGTATTTTATTGTGTTTAAGTGATATATGGTTATGTTGTGTTCACGTGTTTATATGGTTAAGTTTTGTTCAACTAGTTATAAGGTATAATATTGTGTTTAAGTGGTTAAGTGGTTAAGTGGTTGTGATGTGTTCAAGTGGTTATATGGCTATGTTGTGTTCATGTGTTTATATGGTTAAGTTTTGTTCAACAAGTTATAAGGTTATATTTTGTTTAACTGGTTATAAGGTATTATATTGTGAAATGGTTATATGGTTATGTTGTGTTTAGTTGGTTTTACGGCTATGTTGTGTTCAAGTGGTTAGTAGGTTATATTGCGTTCAACTGGTTATAAGGTACTATATTGTGTTTAAGTGGTTAAATGGTTATGATGGGTTCAGGTGGTTATACGGCTATGTTGTGTTCAAGTGGTTATATGATCAAGTTTTGTTCAACTAGTTATAAGGTTATATTTTGTTCAACTAGTTATAAGGTTATATTTTGTTCAACTGGTTATGAGGTATTATGCTGTTTTTAGTGGTTATATGGCTATGTTGTGTTCAAGTTGTTATATGGTTATGTTTTGTTCAAGTAGTTATATGGATATATTGTGTTCAAGTGGTTATATGGTTATGTTGTGTTTAAGTCGTTATATGGTTATGTTGTGTTCAAGAAGTTAGTTATATAGTTATGTTGTGTTCTTGTGTTCAACTGGTTTTAAGGTTATATTGTGTTCAACTGGTTATAAGGTTATATTGAGTTCAACTGGTTCTAAGGTTATATTGAGTTCAACTGGTTATAAGGTTATATTGAGTTCAACTGGTAATAAGATATTATAATGTGTTCAAGTGATTATATGGATATATTGTGTTCAATTGGTTACATGGTTTTAAAATACGCCATCATCTTGCTACTTGGAATTACCATCCGATTTTTCCAATAGTTATATCATCTGCAATTCTAACCCTTGCATAAAGACTGACATTATATATGTTTCAATGTATTGGATAAATTGATCTCTAATCATGCATATTATCGATATTCGGTCCTTACCAATGTTCGATAACTCTAAAAAATCCTGAACCTTTTCGATCGTATCATGGAATAATCATGGATTTGGATCTAATACTGGGAAATGTAATCTTATAATGTTAAAAAAACAAAATGGTTAGCATAAACAAAGTTTGCTCTGTGAAATCATTGACTACGTAACTTTATGTCAGATGGTTGTGGGTTCAAACCTCCGATTCGCTTTTTATTTATTTTTTTACACTAATTTTCTTTTCTTCATATATTTTCCATGGCAACTTAGCTAGACAAACATGCAATTACTTCATTAATGTCTGGGAAAACAAAGCTTAATTTCCTTTTGATTTCAACTTGTATTAAACGTTTCAAGAACACTGAGATATTCGTAAGGTCCGTTGTACCAATTTAAAGTATATAATGACGTTCTTCGAGAGTCTGGCTTGTAATGCTAAAAGCATGTGAACTACATGTACCTAGAGAATTATGGTTTGAATGACCTAGTGAAAGAGGTTTCGGTGTTGATAAACTCAAAGAATAATGTTCTGTTTTAAATTAAAATATATGCACTCTTTAAGAATCATGAGATTAGTTAGCTACACAAAAGACGTTATGTTAGTTTGACTTCGGTGAAAAAAAGAAGTTTACCATGAATTTTGCATAGGATGTTTTCTAAAAAGTACATTATTTATTATGAATAGAAATGTTGACACTTTTCCAAATTGGTTTTGATCTTATTTGTGTGTGTGTGTGTGTGTGTGTGTGTGTGTGTGTGTGTATATATATATATATATATATATATATATATATATATATATATATATATATATATATATATATATATATATATATATATATATATAAACTAGGTTTTGTGCAATTCGACAATTGTTACGTATAGTCCCATATATAAGTAAAAAATTAGTAACAGTGGCAAATTGTAAAAAAAAAAAAAAGAAGGCAGTATTTCTAATCACTCTAAAGCACGGGAAGACAAAGGAAAACAAGTTATGCAATATGTGTTTCAGGAATTGATCTATATCTGAGCGACACACGCTTGCTGTGCGGGTGATGGATATTGCCACCCAGAAACTCTAAATCTCGCTCACTTCTGAGCGACTCTGTTGTCGCATGTGGTGATGTGATTCTCGATAACCGTTCGTGCGAGTACATAGTCGAGTCGATTCAATATCAAATCTTTTAAAACCAATTTATCTCAACTTTTCTGTTTAGTAAAGTTTTTGGTCTCTGAGAGCGAGTTACCAGGTAGATGTAATTATTGTTAGAACTATCAATATAGACGTTTTAGCACTTGTCCTTGCAGAATCAACATCAGCGACGAAATCACTGACAATCATTTCTTATCTAGGAGTAAGTTTCTTAAATTTAAAATACAAACAAATGAAATTTACTTTTGTATTGAATTGAAAGAGAAGGATTTTGATTTTGCAATTTCCCATTTATGTTTTACGCAAGATACAAAAGTAATAAAATGTTAAAGTTTATAAATTCGTCAAAAATAATCATCAATTAATTCTAACGTATCAAGTACGGTACCATATGATGTAAAACGCTTTTAAATGACAAGTTTGAATTTTCGGGAAAATCAATAGAGTTTATACGATGGAATTAGCAACGCAGAATTAGAAAAGACCCATATGTGTGGTTCAACGTTGCAAGATAAATCTTGATCTGCTAATCGTTTTAACACCGCAAGATGTAATATCTCCGTTCGTCGGTTTATCGCCGGTAATTAGACTCACCCTTTCCCGTTGATCTGGAAAGGAAAGTTTGGTGGTAAATGAAGCGACTGATAGCCCCGCGGAAACTGAAAGCAGTGAGACACCTGTTTTAAGAACTTCAGTTTTCACAGACAAAAAGCCGCTGGTGGTCATGTGATGACCTATTGGTCCGGCTAATTAACGCTAACTTCCAAGGTTTCTCCAACATTTTCGTTATCAATCGCGAGGTGCATCTAGAGAGATAACAGATTTCTTATTTTTTTACCAGTTAACATTAAAGACTTTAGGAAAAAGTTAAAAGTTTATGCGTTTTTGGTGACACAATAAAAAGGATATTGTTTCTTCAACAAATTAAAAACTGAAAAACGTTGATCACACTGCACACGAGAGTTTTTTTCGTTTAACACTATTAGATGCCAAACAAAATATATATGTTTAAAGACATTGCCAGGCACTAGTGACGATGTATGTCATTCTACATTACACGTTATTTCCTGTTTTAATGGAAAGACATTCTTATTGATCGTTTTATCTTTTGATAAGCAAATTAATTGAAAATTAAAGTACTATTTGATTCATGTATTTTTAATGGTTGAAGAAAAATGATTTAACAACAAAGCTAAAATAATTATTCTTCTAATTATTATTCTTAATCTCCTTATCAATAATTAGTTCGACAATTTATCTAAATGGCCCCCAGTTTATTCAAAAATGTAAAGAAGAAAGTTTTTGGATTTAATTATGGACTGTAATTCATTTAGCTCTTAGAAAATACCAATTTTTTTTATTGAAACATCCTTTGTAAATCTGTTCTTTTTTTTCTTACCGAGGTTATGCTTTCATTGCCAAAACATGTCGATGTACATCCCATGGCTGTAAAAAAAATTTATGTTCTATTCAGACTGAATTTAGCAATGCTGTAAAAATCATTCGAATTTAGATATATATCCAAAAAGACCCTGTTTGCATTATTGCATTGCGTGACCATATATTTGCAACATTTGGAAATGTTTACATTGGGTTTTTTTCAGCAGTGATAAATTCCTTTCACAGAGGATACACAAAATATGAGGAACTCTTTAATACTAACTATATATATCAATTATATAAATATATATATTATATAAATATCAATACTAACTACAAGGATACAACTTTAACTGAATATCTTTATGAGCCACGATTTCTCACGATTTTTTTAATAAATGTATTCAGTATATGGTCAACCGTGTACACAGAAAATGCAGATGAGCATGTTTTAGCTCAAAAGAATGCAGTTGTTTTCTGAAATTCTCACGAACTATACCATAAAAATATTTTAATAATTGAACACGTCACGTAACAAAATCTGCGCAAACTCTTGTAAATGCCTCGGTGTTACAGGGGAAACTTCAATGAGTAATTTAGCAGCGCAGTTGTTCTCATTTTAAATAATAAACTTATCTCAAATTCATTTCGATCAAACCGTGATTAAAACTGGATTCTTTCCTTTTCTCATATCTTGATAATGTGCGATACTTGCTTGCGCGATCACAGAACAAGGTACTTTTACGCAACATTGGGTGATCTATCGGTGAATGCGATGGGAAACCCGAGCCCCGGGGAAGCAAGCCTCTGTTCCGTATCTACTTCGTCAAATTCTTACCACATGTTTCTCTCGTGCCGTATCAGCCATGTCTCTAGGTTTCCATGGCAACGCCTCCTTCACCGAATACTGTAATGTCACTCTCGAAGTTTATCAAACTATTTTATACGGCAAAGCACGTGCTTTTTTGTTGGCTCGTCGGCAAAAAAATTGGAAGTTGTAAAGCTGTTTGTGAATTAAAACAATTAGAAAGCGACGGAAACTTAACTCCACACATTGCTTAAGTGACGCAAGAAAAACCATGAATGAAAAATTACAGAGTTCTGAAAATCCAGAAATACTGATTTCAAGTGAAGAGCCGTATATGCATGCATTTGCCATGAGTTCCATATAAATAATAATTGACGTTCTAATAAACAAATAAACACAAACTTATTTTACTTCTTCAATATTTGTAATGATTTTAATGAATCGCAATAATTACAGCAAATTTTATTCCTCAACCAAGAAAAGATTTGTGCGAGAACTAAACTTGTGACAACATATCAAAAAGCAGAAAATTTTCAAAGGAATGGTGTTCACTGTATTTCTAACAGATCTAGTATATAGATATATTTGATATTGGCTTGTGCTTAAGCGCTTGCAGTTTATGGACAGTAGGGGGAGTCGCTTTGCCTTTGACACTTGTTGCGCGTGCTTCTTGGCAGCACTGCCAGAGAGGGCCTGCCAGCCAGAAGATCGACAGCAGGCGCACGTGCTGCACGTAAACATTCGCCACCGGCACTCATCTTCATGTCACCTGGAAATTTACCATGCCAAAATCCTTTTTATTGACAAATCGGAGGTTTTTAATTGAAAAGAAGAAGTTCAAAGAATCCCCTTCAGGTAACTACTTACTTTTATTGCTGTGTTTAGTGTAAGAAGCAAACTTTAGGGTTCGAAGACGCTGGAAACATCCAGTTAAACTCTGTGACGAGTCTGTTTCCTTAATGCATGTTGTAAGTAATATTTGCCGCATCTGTATCATCAGACTGTTCAACTATGCAAAGAACGTTTAATTAATCAATCTTTTTAATATTTCTAATGTATTTGTTATATTTATCATATTCTAATCTTTTTTTTAAGTTTTCGAATCATGATTTTGAGATTTCTGTTATAAATTAATTGACGGATATTTTGTACAGTGTATGGGTTTGTAACATGTCTGTTTTCATATCATTTATATAATTCATAATTCCCTACGTACAATCATTAAATGATTAAACTTTTACTAATTATTGTATGTTTGTTAAATTTCTGATTAAATAATATTCAAAATGCATTCGCCTTTTTTCTTACCCCTGACACTTTCAGTACCTCTCCTTTAGCTTTCTAAACGAAACAATAATTCAGGAGAAATAGCCGACAATAAAATTCCTAGAGAAGTATGGTCTCTTTAAATTTTAAATATTTTAAATGCATCGAAAGCGACATTTTTTCTGACCCCCTTAGAAACTATCTGTTATCTTTGTCTAACGAGGCAATGATACAGGAGAAACAGCCGACGATTCTCAGAAAGTTCTGGCCTCTTTTAAGAATTGTGGTATAGAATATTACAGAGTCGTGTCCGCACAGCGGGGATCTCAGACAGTACACCGCAGATCCATACCGCCTCTTTTTGATTTCACGATAATTACCCCAGGCTGTGAACCGCGCAGCGTAAGCGAGGGTCTAAGTTTTCGAATGTCGTAATTTTAATGCTGACCCCTAGTGAGACGTCGAGGGCTCGCCAGGTCATGAATCACCTGCAGATTCATCGCCACTGATGGTGTGATTAGGGTATCTCCCCGAGACTGAATCATTCGTAAGTGTGCAGCCAACAAATGTGTTCTGACATCGCTGCATCGTTTGCACACTCATCATCGCGCACCTGGCGGGCTTATTTATTGAGTAAATAAACAAGAATTATGACACCTTCCTGACATTTCGACGACAAGTCTATTTTTCTTTAACTTCCACCGAATTGTTTTATATGAACTTAAATCTGAGCCTATATAAAAATTAAGAAACCATGTTAATCAACAAGAAAAATCTCGACAACAAGGCTTTTTTCATTTTTACCGACTCAGTATATACAAGCTCAGTTCTGTGCCTTTTTAATAAAAAAAAACAAGCAAACATGTTAAGTTATCATTTTCTCTTTATGCCTGTCTCCAAATTTGGTCTAACAATGATATACATGTACTTTTTTTGCAATGAATGAAATGAAGACATAAAAAAGATTTACTGGAAATCGTACATTGATATTACAGGGAAACCGAGTAGAAATGAAAAGACAACACATGACGACGGCTATGAAGCTGGGCAGTTGCAAGACTGGGATGACAAACCGTCCCAAACAACACCGCAACAGTGTCCAGAGTTTGTAGATTACCGTCAGATCTTTTACATCGAACACGACGAAAGACATCCTCCGACCAAAGACTTTTCGAATGAAACTGATACTGATGATAATGACACACCAAAAGATTTGTCAACAAAAAGAAGAACATCACCATTCATACCAACACGGGCAAACGAAGCAAGTTTGCCAAAACTCAATGAGGGACACAATGTCCCTCAACAAATTTCGACTGCGCACACGATTCATGCCCCATCTTACATGATTGGACAACGACCATCATATTCCTACTTTCAATATCCCGATGAAAGTAGTGGACAAAGAGACTACACAACTGAAGCTGTACCCGATTATAAACGAACGGCACAGACCCCGTCAATGCCATCAGAGCACCGACCGGAAGTAGAACTGTCGCCGTATAACAGGTACTCGGACTTCAGTGCTGAACTTCGACCTGAATTCTCACCCATTAACCGTTGTCATGCGGAATGCTCTGACCATTTTTCGCTTTTGTACGATCTAATAAGGAACACTAATGGTCTTTTAGAGCACAGGGAACAAATAGAAGCCCCTTTAAATGCAAAAAGGGCACTCAATTTCGACAATCCGACTTATTCGCCGGTTATAGAACCAATATCACCAAGATCAACTTCAGGAAACGAGCACGACGCCTTTAACAACTATCCATGTGAAGAATGTGGAAAGAGGTATAGCACCTCAAGCAACCTGGCCCGACACCGACAAACTCACAGATCTTCAAGCGATAAGAAAGCCCGGAAATGCCCTCATTGCGAAAAGGTGTACGTGTCAATGCCTGCTTTTAGCATGCACGTCCGTACACACAGCCAGGGCTGTGAATGTCCGTACTGTGGCAAGAGATTTAGCCGACCTTGGTTACTACAGGTAAGGTTAAAGGTCATTTTTTGGGAAGCTATGGTCAGTAAGCTTATGCGAGACTGACCTTGGGTAAGAGCTTGCCGTTGGCAAGAGTAAATATAAATGAGTTGACAACTAGATTATTTTTCTTTTAGTATTTACTTCTATAAAGATGTCTTTTTTAATTTTTAGGGTCATATCAGAACCCATACAGGTGAGAAACCATTCGATTGCCCAAAATGCGGAAAATGTTTTGCCGACAAGTCCAACCTTAGGGCGCATGTGCAGACTCACTCGACAGAGAAACCATACGTATGCGGAAGGTGCGGTAAGGCGTTTGCTCTAAAGAGCTACCTCTACAAGCATGAGGAGTCCTCATGCATGCGCGGACAACGCAATAGGGCTAAACTTGAGAAACCAGGAACGCGTGCGCACAAACACCGGAACAGACAAAACTCGATTCACGACTCATCACCAAGTACCCCAGAAAGCTTGGCTTAACGGACAATGGCATGGTAAATTTTCCAATCATCTCGACCAAGTTCATACTTGTAATTCTTTACATCCTTTTCACTACATAAATCTCATTAAAATCCTGGACTGGACCATTCCAAAGTACGAATACATCGTATTGGTGCATCTTAACATATTCTTTCGAATTCAATATCTTTTTTCAAAGAGAAGCAGCATTCCGTGGCAAACCGTTCTACTGCCAGATTTCCGTTGTCAAATCGCACAATCATTTATCACCTAAATATACATTTTAGCGGATCTTCGATAGCTTTTTATTCCATTAATTGTGATTTCACACCTGTTTACACTATATACGAAAAGAAAATACCGCAACCACGAGCAGCCATTTTTTTTAGACTGAAACAACGATTTCTAGTTTTAAAAAAAATCTGCGTAAAACGGCGTCAAACTGTAAGATTGATTGAACGTACTCTTCAACACTGAACAATTCTTTAGAAATCGAACACAAAATAGACCACATACAATAACCTTTTTTTTTTTTTTTACTGTAACCTCGTTTTAGTCGTGACCTTTGGTTTATGGTTGTCATGGACACTGCAGCAATACATCATCTATCATGTGTATTCTCACATGGTTTTCATTAAGTCGAACTTCACGACAATTTCATCTTTAGTTGTTGTCCGTCCGAAATTGACGATAAAGCTATATCTCTATGAAAGCCAGAAGGCGAAGTCAAAGAATAGAACCAATCGGGATCTGATAAAGATTCCGAAATGTGGAAAGCATTAACGATATGATGTCCCATCTATGGCCTTTTTGATAAGAATACTGAACCAATCGAACCATCGAAAGACACGAATCTTAATTTTATATACGTATCAAGATTCAGTCAGATATCGCAAAAGTGCTAAAAACTACAACTTTTTTTCATTTTCTGTACATAAGTTCTTTAAGAGCGTGAGTGTTTTTTCACCAGTTTTAGTGCTTTTTTTCATGTGTGAGTTATGTGTGATTATTTATTTTAATTTATTCATTCTGGAGTGTTGTGCGTTTTCATATTTATTACTTATTTATAGAATTTTTGTTTAAATTTTTCCATGATGGTCATTTACATAATTTATTTATAATACTGTATACATGATGATATCGGTTTTTTAAATACAAAATCGACATCGGGCTTTATTTGATTTTTGTTGAGACGTTTTACATTTGTAATGATTGTAGATTTTTTTAAATTATCTTTTTTAATTCACAAAAAGTGATTACATGTCAGATGTTGAATGACCTTATTTCCATTTTTTTTTTCTATTTTTATACATTTTTCCTTAATTGTATTTGTGTTCTTTTGAAATTTGTGTGGTGCGAAAGCTTATGCCATTTTTGACAAATTTTATCAAAGGCTTTAACTGTTGCAAGCGAGATCTAGAAGTTATAATGGTATGGAATCATACAAAAGTTTTCAAAGTTTTTCAAATAGTTTATATCTTTAATGGCATTAACTTAACCAAAGCTATGGTTATAATAAGAATGCAGAAAAAAAATGTGTTGTCCCATTTGCTATGAGAATAAATTCAGGAACTTTCGCATGCGTTTTCTTTTGTTTATGCCAGATAGTATCGTAACATGTGGGCCAAAAAGAAGAACTGCTGCATGTCGACGTGTGAAGCGATGCTGGGAGGGTAATTGTGGCCGAAAACCAAGATAAACAAATGATTAATCGTGACACTAAGCGGCCTCGATGTTTGGGATACGCTACTGGAAGCAACAATTCTAGTGTCATTTATACGACCAAAACGTCTTCAGACAGAGAATCTTTCTGACAATTTATGATTGAAAAATATTCCATGTGTTTGTCTTGAACAGAGATGCTCGTGACCCGTGCGGGGCGCTAGGAAAGATTTCCTATTTTGTTCAAGAACGGAGTTGTATCAGAATTACGATTCAAGGCCGTTTGTCCCGCTCTGTAACCAAGATGAAGCAGAGGCAGAGGAATATGCTGAGCGTTGCATAATTCTAATTACCAGGAATCTTAAAATGACTGCGCTTCTTAAAGAACGTCAAAATATACCAAAAACACATGTTCCGGTTTAAAAATCGTTTTATGACTATTGAGTAAAAACCAATAGCAATGAAACCGATTTTTTAGTAGACATGTTGTTCATAAGCTAAAATACATATAAGTTGATTTAATATTTCATTTCTATTTGAAGCTGTTATTATATTTCGTATTTATGAATGACGTATTACTTCCGTTGCACTATTCCCACGGTTGCGTAGAAATAATTTGTATAGTAGGCACTTTTCCAAAACCATTTGCAAGAAAGGAGAGTGCTAAAAAAACAGCTGTCAAGTCACAGAACAACTTCCGCTGTTTATATTTTACTCAAAAAACATAAATGAGGAAATCTCTATTGACAGAATGCATCTTCCAGATTTTTTTTCCTTAAACCACTGTGCAAAAAAGTTCTTCATAATGTTTGTTTACAATAGCGTGGGAAAGATGTGCTCTATTATATACTGGAGACGCCTGTTAGGGAACGGGATCGAGCACAAGCAGACAAGAACAAAAGTGATCCTCGAAAGCTTCAAAAACTAGCCACAGACAGACGAATCCAGGAGACACTTTTTGCGCACGCTCTTTATTAGAAACACGTGTTCTTGGAGATTTTACTTGCATAATGGATTTTTGCAAACATTCGGCACAGAGATTGTATAAAATTTAGACAGGGGTAATTTACTTGCTTAGTATCCTCGCGTGCCATTGCTGTACGAGTCAACATAAGATCGTCTTGTAAGCATAAAAATCTACTCAATCTAAGCAGCCGTTGCTTTTGTGGTCTCTGGTCTTAATTATCAATGAGAATTGACATAATTATTGGTGTCAGGTCGGCGTGTCGAATTTCTACAGAGGAGGAACGCCTTTACACACAACCGTAGACCTCAAACTGAGCTGTAGTGGTCACTTTAAGAGAACACATAAAACAAACATTGACTAATTAAACAATCTAAGTTATATGCAACAGTATGCGGGGTGGGAGATTTTAGGGAGTATGATGATTTCCCAGATGCCGAAATATTTGTATTTAGTCGGGGAAATGTTTCCGTCCCATACGAATACTGAGAGCAAGGTCGCTCAATCTGCAAGCCTTCTCATTTAACATATGGCGAGATACGGACCAACGAAAACTCCTAATGACCAAGCAAACGCGACTTTGTCTTCAATTTGTTTATGATTGCTTTGTTAGGTGATATCATTACTACCGCGATAATCAGTAAATAAACACATACACCATATCTACTTAATGGAAACCACATCCTTTTTTTAAGTTGGACGTAATTTTTAATATATTCATCCAAGGTTTCACCACCGGCTTCCTGAGGAGGTTTGACCCAAAATTCAAACTTTTAAGCTCCACTTGATAAAATATCATGCACGAAATATTGACTGCAGATGACAAGTTTTCATTTCCGTTAATACTGCACGTGCGGGATCGCGCTCACGATAACCCTCCCCCTCTTGGCAGAGGTAATGTAAGCGCTAAAGTAGGCTTCTGTTGTGTAAACTGATGTATAAATTAATTTCCTGATTCCTCATTCTTGTACTTTTAATGCAGTGACATTGAAAGCAATCTTACTAAAACATTAAGTATCTTCAAAGCTGTCAAATCAGAAATGTAATTCTTGATTATGCAACATTCAGCTTAAGTTGCTCTCACCATTTATGATATTCTTAATGTTTCATAAATAGTTCTGACAGGGCATGCTTCCTTCTTGATAATTGGTATTTTGCATTGAATTGCATCGCCAAATTTCGGTTAATACCCCTAAAAAATTATGTGTCATCATAACAAAATTGTTTTATTTTTTGAATTTTTATTCTAAATATCACACATTTGTATAACTGTATTACGTTATAAACTAATTCTATTTCTGAACAAATAATTTTATTTTGAAAGTACAGAGCGTCATCTCGCGTCACACAAACTTCTATTTGAAATTTCGAAAACCTTATTGCATTCTTTGAAAAAAATATGTGCAAGAATATTTAAACAAATGCATATTGACACAGTATCAATTTAAGCATGTAAGTTCTTTTTAAATATTTTAGATAAAATGAAGTTGTTTGTCAAAGATCAAAAATGTTACGTCATACGTATAATTGCACCAACAGAACTGGGTGGTTGATCAAAGAGAATTGCTCGGTGGGTGTGAACGAAAACACAACGCTATAATGCATTAATCTTAATGAAATAAAAGTTCATGTTTTCATTACTTTGATATAATAAGATCGAAATGCTTAGAGCAAGGTTGAATATTAAAACTGATAACTTCGTTAAAATTCAGATTGAATTTTAATAGCATGCAGTAGCAGTTTGGAATTCTTAAATTTCTGTCATTTTGGTGGAGTTAGAACAAAAAATACACCATAGCAATGTTTATCAATTGTCTGTAAAACACTCAAGAAAAATAAAATAACGATAAAACATAAACCATTGCCGCTGCTTTTATCTTGGTCTGGGGTGATGTGTTATATTTTCACATGTACTTTACAAATAGGCTAATTTGATAAGATATACCGCTTGCAATGGAAGACCTTATCAAACCAGTGACTAACACTGAGGTTCCGATAGCGATGACTAAGATTCTCTTGGAGAAAGCAGGTTTCTTCAGACACCTTGTATCCATGTAGAATTATCGCAAAAAGCACCTCACGTTACAGTCTCCCTGCAAAACGGATGACTAACCACACCTTGACCTATCGACCTCCGTTTATAACGAGGACTTTCTTTACCCTACCCTGTGTTGCATGAGGTTACGTTCACTATACGTAATACATAATACGTATAATATACGTATGTTCAAATACATTATTTTGCACACTTTTGGCATTCATCCCGTATAGTGTCATCAATATATATATTATACTCGGCCGCATTTACTACTAATGTATTTCTTTATTCTATTGTTCATTGTGTATCTTACCTTTGACCTTATCACTGAATGAACAAAACATCTGAACAACTTATGTTCTACAATATCAAAAAACCTATATGAAAGAATTCATCCTGTAAGAACTATTTCTCCATCGGATAATTCCATAATTAAATCCGTATTTCATCTGCCAGGTGCGATACACCGACGACAATAGTCATAAGTGTTAACTTTGTATGAATGCTCTGTCGTCATTTTGGCACAAGAAGATGTACCTTTCATTATATTTTGCCCCGATAATAATTGCTTGCTTTTACATTCCGTCTTGTCAGATCATCATACATGATTGGTATCAAACTTCTAAGTATAATAATCATTTATAATGTAAGGAGAATTGTTAGGGTCAAATAATAAGGTTTAACCTTAACCGCCATCGTGTTTTATAGTGTATTGCAACACTCTAACATCATTGAAACATCCCGCAGTTACCACAAAAGCTCACAACTGGTCAAAATTTAAAAAAAAACCACGAAATGTTGGAGTTTTTGTTGTTTGAGAAGTCACATGTTAATTGTTCGGATCATCAATAATTGCTTTTGTGATACATTCATTTGTATATTACTTTTCACACAAGAAGTTTACGAGAGCACTCAGTTTGTTATTTCTCAAAGATAAATTAGATAAATCTATTCTAATTTACACGCAAATGAGTGCTTAGGCCAGCCACAGTTTGAAATTGTTCCAAATGTGAATTTCATAAATAAATACTGCTAAATATCATCAAATTATATATTAAGCCACCGTTTTAATGATATCTCAATGGTGTTGAAGTGCGTGAGAAAATGTTAAAATTTGTATCTCGCACACTATCTTATTTATGACCTCAGTGCACAAAATTACTTTTGCGATTAGATATGAATTTTAATTTCACAAAAATATTCAAAATTCAATTTCTGTGTTAGCTAAAGAAAATTTTTTGTATAAACCTTTTCCCCGATGTCACAATGGTTTGCACCATAAACATATCTATTCGTAAGGAGTTACATTTAATTTTGTGCAATCCATCGTTATTTCCGAGGACAATTAATCTCAGATTACATTGTATGTATTAAATAACAAAACATTAAATCATAAGGAATGA
The DNA here is from genome assembly GCF_963853765.1 of Magallana gigas. Taxonomy (NCBI): domain Eukaryota; kingdom Metazoa; phylum Mollusca; class Bivalvia; order Ostreida; family Ostreidae; genus Magallana; species Magallana gigas. The sequence continues at coordinate 8,508,781 of NC_088855.1, read as the reverse complement.
AATGATAGCTTAAGAATCTATATTAGAACAAACAGGATTAGATATTTTACACAATGATTCGCAGTTCATTAAGGAATAAGGGATCATTCTTTTAGTGTTACATGTATGAGGTGATCATTTTGGTCGAAGTGTGATCAATTCCAATAAAGCCCGAAGGGCCTTATGATAGATTTGATTACGCCCCGACCGAAATTATCACCTCATAATATTCAAAGAATGGTTTCTTATTACTTATATTTATATAATTCTCGGCAATTTTACGATTGAATATTTTAATATAAATAAGCGAACGCCCCAATTATACGTGATTTGATTTTTTTGGTCTGTATAGTACAAAATCGATACGCAGTGTTATCACAGGCAAAGACACTGAAAAAAGTAAATTATACTTAAGCATAAACTGTTAATTCCAGGATAAAACCATTTAAACAAGAGCTTGGATACTAGTATAAGGTAGGTGTGTCAAACAAAGTGACGTAAGCTTATCTATTTCATTAATGGCCAAAATGTTTCTGCTCCATGAAATCCACAAGATTTGTCGAACTTTCAGGCTAAGCCTAGCAATTTGTGCAAGTTCAACATGACACCAGCGTCGTTTTTAACTTGTTTGTACTATATAGAAATAGAAAGTTACATCCTACCAAAAGTCCAAGGTCTTTTTAATTTGGTTAACATGCCTGTAAGTTGGGGTAAATGTTAAAAAGATGAAAAAGACATTGGAATTTTTTGCCGGGCTTACAAGACAAAGAAGTTTGAATTTTTTTTTTACTTGAATGTTACAGTGCTAATAATTTTTAAAAAATTCAAAAACAAACATATTTTGATTTTTATTTAGTAAAAAAGTATAATTGACACAGCATGTAAATATATAACTATTTCAGGTTTAAAAAAAACATTTGTTCTTGGAACCAAAATAAAATACATAATTTTAGTCCGACATGAGGTAGCAACAGTGCGATAATTCTTCATACACAAGGAACTTGGTTATCTCTCTTTATATATGTATTGTGTTGTCAACACGAGCTTTTTGTTGTGGGAGGGAGGTTAACACATGATAATTCGTACTCACTTGTTTGTGGTCCCCCTTAAAGCTATCTGTTATAATAGCTACAGAATTGTACTGTACTACACAGCTATAATTCAACGATTGTATATCACAGCAAGACAATGTCGGAAATAAACCAAATTCCTTAATTGGGTTGTTCGAGATATCTACAAATAAAATAGCTGGAAATCTTGAAAGATCTGTTGAATTCAAGGATGAAATATAATTGTTCTTCAAATCTAATACTGTGATGGAAGATGTCGATAAGGTTTGCAGATCGCTTATCCGTGTGAGACTGTTGCTAGACAAGTCTAAAAATCGAAGCGACGGAACAAGATCCAACCCAACGACTTGATGCATGGAATTTTTGGACAAATTTAAATGGCTAAGCCCGGAAAACTCATAAAATATTGAAAGGTTTATAAAGGAAATGTTGCTGCAACTCAAATCTAGATGAAAAATCGCACTTTTGTTCTTGTTACTCGGCAACGCTTCTATATATATTCTATCTTTGGGCCATGCACTTTTTAGGAATGAGATGTTTTGAATAACATTGCATGGTGTCGGTGTCTGAGACGATGTATGGTTCGTCGTTTGGATGTAAGCAAAGTTCAGCAAAAAGAGGGTGAGAGTGAAAAGTCCTACAAGTATGATCATTTGAACACACCAAATATTAACTAAGAAATTGGAATTCGTTTTGACAGGTTCCCTTTCTCTGTGGAGAAGTGGATGAGTTTTTGATGAAGCCTTGCTGTATTTCCTTGTAAAGTAGGACTCATGATTTTGTTTTTTCATTTCATGTGCGTTTGGTGTAAATAGTGAAAATTCTTCCGATTCTATTGACAAACAAACTGGGTTTGCTGCTGGAGACTTTTCTGTGTGTTTAGAGCTGATAGAATCCCCACAGTCTGCAATTTGATAGATGTTATTCATTTAAAATACAGCAGAAGATAACTAATACGTATTAATAATTGTTGAATAATTTCTAACAATTTCAAACAACTCACCTGTAAATTCCTTAACGCGTTCATTCATAAAATGGGCCCCGATTTGTAGTTCTTCATTGTCGTCTTCTAAATTTGGATCCGCGACTTCAAGAATAGTTGACACTAGTTCTCTCTTCCTCTCATCCGACATACGTTGTATCGCATTTCTCGGGGCAAGGGTCACATCAATAACTGCCAAATTGAAGAATAGTATACTATCATTATTTGTACTATTAATATTTACACAGAATTTGCATTCATATCCAGTTCACTCTACAGATTCTATATCATTAAAATCGCAATATCGGTTATGTCAATACGATGATTAATCGGACATCTAATTTACATCGTTTACAGCGTTCTAGATCGATCCTGTCGACACAGATCGTCCACAGTGTTGATATGATAATAAGGTTAAATGTCATCGATATTGTTATCAATCTTTTTATAAGTATTTTTTACTAGTATTTCTTGATTTCGATTGCTGTCCGACATTATTGTCATGTTGTAAATTTTGAAATTTTGTAAATTTTGTATTTGCACCCATCCAGTAAATTCAAAATTTACAACATGACATTAAGATGTTGACAATATCGATAAAACATCATGCATTTGGCATAAGTTAAATTTAATCTTTGCATCAAATACAATATTTTTACCGGTGTTCTTTAACTGAGACTCTTTGAAGTGGTCCACGTCTGCAGAATTCCCAAGTGTCAGATCAACCTGAACGTTAATCTTTGAGAGATTGTCATTGGAAAATCCAACTAGTTTAAATAAAACTGACACGAATTCTCTCAGAACACTTTTGTCCATTAGATTCTGAGATATCGGTTTCATTTTGCGTAGTACGAGAACAACACATCCTTTTCTCGAAACCACAATTTGGACACCAAACTTTTCCTGTAGAACTTTGTTGATTTCTAGCAATTGTTCTCCGGATAACGACCGAAGAATACGTTCCTCTATACGGGCAACGTATAGCCCGGATGTAGATGTTGTGTTCAAGTGAAGGATCATCTTAACTAGATCATCTTCAGCCTCTGTATTCCCTGATTCTTCCTGACTTTGCAAATGGTCAAAAACTTCCACGTTCATAATGCATTTATTGTGCTGGCCAATTTGTATGCTAACGTCTTTGCCACATGACACAATCTGAATATCGCCGGGACATTTATCTGAAAGAGACACACAAATGATATTATGATATGTGATATACCGGTAAATCACACGAATAATTGGTAAACAATACTTATGTTAGCTGCAGAATGTAGCTCCACGAGAAAATTCAGGTTGATATACCTTAGAGCTATAGTTCCCCCGATACAAAATTTACAGCGCAAAAACACGCGATTTGATCAACCTAAATTTCTTACTCATTTTGTGAATAAATACCAAAAAATCCTCAAACATGTAACTACTAACATCATCACTTTACTTGCCTCAAACGTTTTTAACGACCTCGGAAAGCGAGGTATGTTTACTTCACGTGCAGATCGAGAGTCGTCATTTTTACATGAAAGAAAACACAGACCTCAACTTTACAGGGATGGTGAGAGCGTTTACAAGAAGTTCAGAGACAAGTTAACTGGCTAAAATATAGTAAAATGTTTGAGCAATTTTTGGGAATCAAATATATGTACAAAATATATTCAGAAAAATTGGGTTAATCAGTCCAAAACTAGCGCAGGTTTCTGTGCGCCATAACTGTATTCAATCCAAATTTCCCCCGTTAGAGCTATATATCTGCAGCTACTGTATACAAAAATATATTAGTGGTTATTGTTTTTGAAAAAAGTTTTCAAACGTTATTTTGTAAATAAACACTTATACCAGAACTCTAAGTATATGAAATTTTCTTTTTAAATTTGGTTAAAAAATCCTCAGAAACATGTGACCATCACATCATATTGCCTTCTCCCGGTATTTGATAATTTAATCCATCATATTTAAAGGTCAACAGTAGTCCTATCGATGGTCAGTCATTTACCACTCCTTTAAATTTTTAAAACCAATCAAGTATAATACAGATATGCCTTAAACAAAACTCAAACTTAGGTCGTTATATCATAGTTAACTGGAGCAGAAACATGACAACTAGTCCTTCCGAAAACTTTCGTGGATCTCCTCAAGAACTCATTCCAACATGTGGAAAACACAATATGAATATAGACTTGATATGTGAGGACTGTGATGAGTTTATTTGTTCATGATGTGCCAAAACCGACCTCAAGGATCATGACTGGAACACAATTATGATACACACAGCTGGCAGACTTAGAAGAGAAGAGCTACAGGAGATTCTGTCTTAAGATTACGGGATAAAGTGTTAATCAAATCGACGAAAAGATAAAGAAGTCAGTCAAAGGATGGAAGACAAACAAAAATGTGATAATATGAGGTTTTTAATCTATAGAAACATTACGATGCAATCGTGACAAAACTTGATGAAATTAAGAAGAATTACGATAGCTTTCAAGAAAAATCTAGAAAAAAAATAAATTACGACGTCACGCCAGGTAAACTGAACCCCCTAAAGATTAGTGGTAAACAGATGATAAACATTTACAGAGAAGTACTGTTGGGGTATATTTATGAAGATGACCTCTTATCGATAACAGACGAGTGCGAGAAGAACGGGGTGGTTTTAATCAGACTGCCATTTTGACATGATCACTATATTAATTTAACACTTTATTTTTCCGGTCTTACCTGTGCACCCATTGAACCGTGCACGTCAATCCAAGGGGTTTAGCCACCTGAAGATACTTGGGAAATTTACAAAAATACCCTTCTTGGGAAATTTAAAGGTATGATAATCCAAAATACCCTTTCATTTGACAGTTTTTTAAGTTTGGAGTGAAGTAATTTGCATTCATATCAGGAAAATATTTATTACTAACAACTCGATTTAGTTGAATAATTGTATACACATTGAGATTAAGCTTTACAACGATGGAAAAAACACACGACATATTTTGAAAAAAAAAACTACAAATACTGTACCATCATCTTGTAACTCTCGGTTCATAGATTCTCTGAATGATTTCCCAAAGGCAAAAAATGATGAAACATTGTCTCCTAAAAATTTAAGAGTCTGCAAACTTTCCTCATAAATTTCATCAGTCATGAAATTTGATTTGTTGACAAGGTTCCATAGTGACATAAATTTCTCCAGGTTTTCACCAATATGGTCGCTTTTTAAGCCCTGCACCTGACACTGTCCACACCAACCACAGAGGGGTTGTTTTATCCGTGTAAACCTGGTCAAAAGATAAAAAGTCTGCTCTAACTCCAGGTCGGAAAATGTGTTGTCATCTTTGATCGAATAGAGCGCTTCCTGGTCTGCCAGGGAAAGACCTGAGTAATAGTCTGATTGGATGAGTTCTTCATACAGAAGCGCAGGGGACGTGTATACCTCCAAAACCTCCTGAAGAAAGTCCCTCCCGTGGGACAGGTAAAAATTGAGGAGACGTACTTTATTTTTTACCATTTTCTGCCGAAGTAAACGCCGGTCTGACTTTGGTAAGGAAGACATGCCTGTATCTTTAACAGCTAAACGCCGACGACTGCAATAACAATAGAGTGAAAATTTTAAATGCCATTGAATTTATATACTAGGTTTTCCCTATGTCTAATTTTAGTTATGAACATCATTTTAATAACAAAGTATTTCAAAACAGGAAGAATTTCTTTTTCATATTGGTTTTCTACCAATCAAATAGGAGAAGTAATTTCAGTTTTTATCACTAAAACATCAATTAACATTTATCGGGGATTTCATAATCTATTGCAAATTTTAATTTCCATTTTTGATAAAAACTTTGTACAATATCTACTCAAAGATTAAGTACATACTATTGAATACTATTAGTAGAAGTGGCTTTTTTTTTTTACAAGCATTGACGAATAGGCAAAATTAATACTTTTTGGCCTTAAGTAAATAAGAACACTAGAATATTTTAATCAGTAAACAAGATTATGAAAATCCTTCGTTACTTTCAATAAACATTAGAAAAATGCATCTCATTTTTTAATTTCTGTTAGAAATGTAATTTAGAGAAAAATAGTATCCATAACGATGAATTCCTCATTGTAACTACTGTTGCTGATCTTGTAGATATGCACAACTATGAAAAAAAGGGGGAAAAACCCAAAGACTAACGGATAAAAGAGGATATACGGAGAGAAGAATATATTTTATCTTATGCGATGAATGTTAACTGTGGAATATGTTATTGCTTTAATTTTTCTTTGCATTTAAGTTACTATCATTAGAGCATTGATATTGGGCAATAACTATTTCTCCTCGAGATGTAATTTGCCATGGATTTTCGTGGCTCATTCAACAAACGCATGCATGTATTTACATGTTGATGTAATTGAGTTAGCTGTAAAATTGCGCAATCCCTGCTTTGGCATCAACATGCACTTCCTAACTTTATATTTTTTTATTACAAAAAACACATTAATATTACAAGTTCATGTTACCAACTTCATGTCTCAATTTTGATCTTTTGGTTAAATTTACTGGACACAAAACCTTCAGATGTAGGCTATACTTATATATTTTGTTTAGGAATACTAGGTTACCGTAGATACTTAGGTATATTTCATGTACTTGTCGTAAGCTGAAAACATAGTTGTGGAGTTTGATGGAACTAAGAAAGAATACTATTGAATACATACGTCTCTATATTTCTATTTTAACTATTTTTTTTTCACAATATCTTATATGTATAATTGTTTTATTTTGTATTGCTGAAACTGCTGCATTCACTTGTAACTTGTCTTCAAAATAGCTTAAATGAAGATGTTTCGATTTTTTTCTCTTACCATTGCAACAAGTCCCTAAAGCAACCATTGAATTTTGTCATGTATCTTTGCTAATCGCAGTATTTTGAATTATGAAAAATGAATGAAATCGGTGTGACTATGTGATATTTACGTACGTAGATTTGATCTAAATGTTAGCTGTCCTCTATAAATTTTTCAATTTGTCTTTTAAAAGTTTTAACTTGTGCTTACTTTGAATTGCATATAAAGTTAACCGTGTACAACTAATGCAAGACTAAAAGCAAATTTCATAATCATATAAACTGAAAAAAAACCCATAAGATATTGCAAACCACTTTTCTTACAGAAAACATAGGAACCATACGAGTATTTTGACAGATATATTAAATATGTTTGTTTCAATTAATTGCAATCAAAAGCAGAATATGGCATAAGAAGTTAGACTTATTATGCAATACAAATAAAGCAGGATTGTTCATTTGTTTCGATGGGTATACTATTGGGCGACCATTTTTGTCATTTTAAGGGCAAATACATATTTGATGGAAATATTAAGCTTTTTCCAGGATGTGTTCAGTGGTTCCTGGAAGAACATCTGCCTGAAAATAAGGAATTGTATACACAAATACAATGTATGGTAAACTTCACGGTGTCAGATATATAATTATTATAATAACGAAAGTAATAAATTATGAATTAACAACACATGTACATGTATATACTGGTTCAGAGAGAGAGAGAGAGAGAGAGAGAGAGAGAGAGAGAGAGAGAGAGAGAGAGAGATTATTGTGATTATTTCAAAGTGTCATATAAGGCCTTAATGAAGTATACTATCTGACTCATCTACTCATAAGTTTAGTATTAAGTATATCTAGACCATTCATTTCATCATCATCATCAAAATATGCGGCAAATTTTAAGCATTTATATAATAATTTATATTAAAATGTGAATGTGTTGAGCCATTCAATGTGTGTCGTGTGTGAGCATGTACAGGATGAATATGTCTCACTGTTGTTAAGTCCATGGGTTTTGTATAGAATTTATGAAAGGAAAAAAGAGATTTCCCTTTTCATTGATATCTTATCATAATGAGTATGTTACAGAATAATTTGTTAAAGGTAAAGCAAAAATGTGTAAATGAGTCAAAAAGTGCATCTTTGGAATATATGCAATGAAGCTTGTTTTAAAAGCACATTAAAATTTCTAAAACAATATGGGTTTTAATCAATAAAAAACTATATCAACATACCAGGAATACAATTGTGTATAAATCTTCCTGGTACGTGGAATACAGTTGCTCTTTGATTAAAATTGATGTTGCATCTCCGTGCCTATTGATACATAATTAAATACGAATGTGTACCATATCAAGGAAAACTTGAAAGTTATATTTCACAGTCATTACACGGTATATTCATACATCATGGTCACATTATGTATGCCTATTTCATTTTTTTCTGTTGGTGTTTGTATTTTACTAAAGAAGGTAAGAATTTCGTAGCATATTGGTGCTGCATTGATCATTTTTAAAAAAAATTACAATTTAATAAATATGACACTTTAATAATTAAGTTTTACATTTAAATCTGTAAGTTTCACAATTTAATCTGTAAAATTTAATTTGAAGATTTAATATATAAAATTGAAATTTAATCTGTTAAAATATTTTGACATTAAAAGTCTCATTAGTTTAAGAAAATGTTTATGTCAATGTTAGCTAGCTAGTTAACTAGCTAACTAGACAGACTAGACAGCCAGATAGCAAGCAAGCAAGCTAGCAAGCTACACGGTTTTTTTTAAATTAGCACAAGTCATAGCAGAACAAAAATGCTGGACTTTTGAGGACCTTCAATCGCGGAGAGATGGGTCCATCTCTTGTCCAGCAGGAGGCAGTATTCTTGTAAGAGACGTTGAAATAAATGCAGAAAACGGCAAAATTTATAGGAGATGGTGCTATAAAGATAATTTGGTAATGTTTAAATGCAATGGATTGCAGAATATTTGTGACACAAACAACACAGAGATTCTAACAGGCATTGAAGATTATGTTGAAAATTGCTACATGTATTACTGGGATGAACATGCCAACGCCTGTATTATATATGACTGCATAGCAGGTTAGTTAACAAAACTTACTTCTTATTCTTCAGAAACGTATCTTTCATAGTTGATGATCATCCTGCATACCATTTAAATGGCTAATTTCTCATTTACACTTCCGAAGGATGACAATATAATCCAACAAGTGTATTTCATTATCAAAATTATAAGATTGAAAACATTTATTTGGTTTGGGAAAACAAAAATTTGTGAATCTAGACATTGTTATTGAAATTTTGATAACTATAAACAATTACAAATAATGCAGAGATATTTTCCTAGTTTGCAATAATTATATAAAACCAATACATTCAATACATATTTAATAAAATTTCCAAAACTATGGAACGCCTCAACTGCCTTATGTAGGTAATCTTCATAATATGATGCTACTTCAACATTACATGCTGATACTTTAACATTACGTGATGGTACTTTAACATTACATGATGGTACTTCAACATTACGTGCTGATACTTCAACATTACATGATGGTACTTTAACATTACATGCTGATACTTCAACATTACGTGATGGTACTTTAACATTACGTGATGGTACTTTAACATTACATGCTGATACTTTAACATTACATGCTGATACTTTAACATTACATGATGGTACATGTACTTTAACATTACGTGCTGATAGTTCAACATTACATGCTGATACTTCATTATATGATGGTACTTCACTATGCGGTGGTTCTAAAAATAGGGAAGTTTTAACATTGGGCTGTTTCTCTGTTTCAGAGATTGATCATATAGGACTGAGGTCCACTGAGACTAGTTTGGATCATGTAAATCAAAGTACTGAAGTACTGTCGGGAGTAGATTTCATTGATTATTATCAATTTTAAAATCAACGATATGTTATTTAAATTTTTATAATATGAATTCTCAAACTTTTCCGACAAGAATTTCGAGAAACCCCATATGAATCATGTTGTGTAATATCTAAAGATAAAAATAATTCCATCAAACTGTTTATCAGTAATCGAAATGTTTCTAAAAATTGTACACGTTTAGATCCAAGCAATATTGAACTCTAGTCTCCTTCAACCAGATGCTCGGCTGTCTCCGTTAATCCCCGACTACCAAGAGAGACTCTCTGCTTGTCGGAGATTTACGGAGACAGCCGAGCGTCTGGCTGAACGAGACTATATTTAACTCTAGCGTAGGAATGCATGCAACTACAAAAAACAATTGAATTGTTCGTACTATATAAATTCTAATTATTTTCAAGGTATTTATAGATACTTTTCTTTTGAAAAATAATGGCACAACATACAGTACACCGAATTTATCTATTATTTACAAGATCTACGTCTTGTCAGCGGTGATGATTTGTACTTAGGTCCAAACACTGTTTCACTTTCGGTTTGCCAGAGTGACTGCATAGGAGAGTTAAATAATAAAAAACAGGATTCTGCTTGAAAAATATATGTTATTGAAAAACTGTAGATACTCAGATTATGAAAACCACTGGCAAACAATTTGTAAGAAATTATACCAAGTTTTAGGACATATGTGATTGCTTAAACTATTCTCTCTTTTTTTTAATTATATTGACTTGTGAACAAATATTTTGATACATGTACCCCTTTTTTTATTGTATATTTTTTTATCTTCTATATCTCCCTTTTTCTCTTTTCATTTACTGCTATTATTTATTTATTTATTTTTTACAAGAAAACACGTTTTCACACTACACGGATAATCTATTCATTAGATTAATAAGATATTACAATATCTAGAATCTTGAAATGTCTGAAATATGTCTGAAATACGTGTGTATGTGGATTTATGTGTCAAAAAAAATATAAAAAAAATTAAAAAAAAAAAAAAAAGGCTGGAACTGAAGAAGTACACAATACACTACAGCTCATGAGAGAGGATCTTTACGGAATAAAAATATTGTCGAAACATACGATTTGTGTTGGTGCAATGTATTTAGGCAAACGACAACCACACATGCAACTTATAAGATTATGCAAAGGATAAAGCATTGCATTGCTGTTGAATCTGATTTTAGCAGTGACTGTATTGTTGAACAAATCAGACTGAGTGCTTTCATTGCCCACTCTTTCACGTGGATCTCCAGGGAGAACCCATTAATCCCAATAAGTCCAATCTACATGTAACATGAATGACAGAAGTCTTTGTTTAGGTGCTTTTTAAAAAAAAATTAGCTGTCCGCTCTGACTAAGCGCCAAAAGATTGGGTTCTGAATGCACATTTTTAGACAAAATTCCCCGAAGGACTTTTCGTACTCCCTGATTTTTATGCGCTGAGCCCCAATGGACTCACAATGCAGCCATTCTTTAAAATTTAAAATGACCCATTTAAAAGACAACACTTAATCAAATAGTAGCATTTGTTGAGTATCTCGATCTAAACTAGTTTTAGTGGACCTTAGTCCAATCTGATCAATTTCTGAAACAGAGAAACAGCACAGTGTTAAAAACTTTACAGGCATCCACGTGTTCTGAGTTTTAGCGTATTTCGATCCCTAGGCGACGCTTCCCTAACCCTATTTTTAGAACTACAGCATAGTGAAGTACCATCATATAATGAAGTATCAGCATGTAATGTTGAAGTATCAGCATGTAATGTTAAAGTACCATCACGTAATGTTAAAGTACCATCACGTAATGTTAAAGTATTAGCATGTAATGTTAAAATATCAGCATATAATGTTGAAGTATCAGCACGTAATGTTAAAGTACCATCACGTAATGTTAAAGTATCAGCATGTAATGTTGAAGTATCATCATATTATGAAGATTATCTACATAAGACAGTTGAGGCGTTCCATACAAAACATTTATAAAAACTTAATCATGATTGAATTTAAACTTTTCAATGTGCATAGCCTGTCCACTTTGATCTCATGGTATAAAAAATGTTATGTACATAAGCATTAAAATAAGAAGTGGTGTGTAGGTGATTATAGCTAAAGAGTATTAAAGATACAACAAAAATGAAACACTTGTACCACTGATTTCAGAAAAGTTTAACATTATGGTTAAGAGGAACAGCTCAGCGCTCACAGCCACCAGGGGGAGCTACTTTCTAACTCCTCAATTCACCGGACTCTTACGGTGTTCAGTTTATGGAAACATTTTAAACGTTACCATCTCAAAATCAACCGATTTCTTAATGAGAAATCAAAACGGTTCTAAGATTTTGGAATATGAAAAAGGTATGTCGATGTTTCAAGCTTATTAAAAGGACTTTTACACAAAATTTGAAAGTCAAATATTTGAGTTATAAGAAAGATACAGAGTTTGAAATTCTCTGTAATGCAAACAAAGCTCAAGTCGTGTTATTATTTACATATGTGTTTTATTGGTATAAGTTTCAATAAAATGTTGTTTTCTTCTGTTAGTACATGTAATATTATTTATGAACACATCAGTTTACCTTGTTTGCCACGAGTCATTTTATCAACGAAATGGTATTTCTATACTTCACATTATTTGTAAACAAATATAAGACTCGAGCTTTGTTTACATAACAATGAATTCCTACCTCTGTATCTCTTTTATAACTTGACTTCTAACATTGAAATTTTGATCAATCATTCATTTATTTTTATTGAAACTTTTATACATTAAGAATAAAAAATAAAATTTTGTTCTCAAATCGTGTCTAAGTCCCTTTCAGTTCAAACATAACGATTATGTTAGTAATGTTTTAAATAATCAGAGGCGGATCCAGCAATTTGGAAAAAAAAAGGGGGGGGGGTCCACTTGATGAAAATCAATACGTGCAAAATTCATTATTTGTCAATAAACAAGGACTTTTAAATTTTGTACGTTTTCTGTGCGTAAATTTAATAAATATTTATCTCGTCACTATCTATTTCATATCTATTTCAACATTATAGTGCACTGCATTATTGAGCGTTTTGTCGTTTTGGTTTAGGTATTAAGGAAGATTTGCATAATTTCTAGCCTTTAAAAAACCTAGGCCTCCAGCAATGAGAACGTGCGTCTATGCTTAATATATAGAAAAGAAACACTAAGAAACAAAAAATAATTCAGACTAATTGCTACAAGCTATTATGAATATCTTTGATGTTTAAATTCTGAACTATTTCGATTTTGATATCTATCGATTGCTTTCTTAAATAAAGGTCTAAATGATATATTAAGACAAAAGAACGGGGATAATTCATTTGCTGAATAGATGCATATGTTCATGTGTAATACAATGGTACAAGCAATTGTCGTCTCAGGGAACTTGGTGTGACCTCTGTAATGGGTGCGGTACATCATCCGGCACTAGTACAGATGCGATCATATTTAGGAAAGTTTTGAAAAGTTGTGCATTTTCATAATGGTTTACATACAAACCCTTTACACGGTATTTTTGTAACAAAATTTCCGATTCTTGGAAACAAAACAAAAAAGGCTTTCTTTTGTGTTTCATGTGGGTATGAAGGTAGCTAGCATTCCAGAAAAAATAACATAACCCGCATAAGCGGGTAATATGATTTTCTTTGTTTTGTTTTGTTGTTTTTTTAAAAATATTTTTCGTATGAATCGAAGTTAAAGTTATCTTTTATAATTACTTAGGTTAATTAACAAAACAATACAGTTCAAAACGGCTTTTAAAAGTAAAATGAATGCATGTACTCGTACTTGAACGTCGTTTTACTATGCTATCACCATGTAAAATGTATATTTTACATGTTCCGACTATTTTCTATAGTTTAGCTTGTTGGTAAATTAACGTTATTCACTCTTCTTAATTATCGTGAAATTCCTCCTGACTGTGATGTGATAGAATGTAAATTAATGTTTATCAAACGCCTTAACTGTAACAAAGAAATAAGACATCAAAGTAATCAAGTGTAGCTTTAGGAAATATACTTATTATAGAAGGGCAGGATTGAAGGACAATGGTTTCAGCTAAGAAATGTGTGTTTGACACTAATAGAGTTAATGCAATTACATAACAATTAGCGGATTAACGCAGGTGAATAAATGGGCGTTTACCTAGACGATGGTCAGTTAGGATCAAGAAATATATTCTCTGATTGGATGATTTATACATGTCAATTATTTAGATGGTCACGCCAGTAAAATATTATTATATGTTTTACAGATGATTCTAAGTTAGTTGAAGAGAGTAGAGAGTCAGGGTTCGATAGTTGGAGGTTAAGAGTCAAGGTACAAGTCGTCCGTCTAATCCGTTACGTTTTCCCTCACTGTCATATGTATAAGTTAACATTAAGTCAGAATTTTTTATAAGCGAGTTTCCCCTTTTTAATGTGTACGGAGTGGAGAGTAACTGTTTATATAATTGTGTTATTAACTGGAATAAATGTGGAAAATACAGCGAGTGTTGAGCTAATTCCCTAGTAATCGCCCGGTACGGAAAATACCCTATACGGTACAAACCCGGCGGTTATAATGCCTTGTCAGTTCAAAACTGTATATGAACTATAATCGATTTTTTTTTTTTAAGAAATAGAGTAGAAAATACACTGTAGATGTTATTATAAATCCTTGTTTTTAGCGATACTGTTTAGTTTATCTAATCTTTTTTTTATTTTCCACATGTTTACTCAGTGTCGTAAACACCGGATGCTGAAGGGGAGTACTTTATTTTGATAAAAAAAATCGATAGGGTTTTTTTTAAATATAAGAATACAGTATTTATATTTTAAATGGGGAAAAACTACCTTTAAATAGGCATTAAAAGTTTTGAACAAAAAAAAAACCCCTCTGGATCCGCCCATGATAATAATTATCATTATTTAAAACATTCATTCACTTTCATTCATTCATTCTTTATTTCTTTAAGCTTTGCAGCTCATCAGATTATACAAATTAAACATAGTAAAGTATAGAAGTGGGTATTTTACAGGAGACGCTATTACCCTGTACATACATAAATATGATAAATTGACACAAGTAAAGGTGAAAAGAATCAAAAGAACAACAATTTTAAGTTTATTACATATATCGTTTCTTAATTTCATACATGCCGAGGTTACACATATCTTTAAAATTTTCGTTATTAAACAATTGCAACAGCTTGAACATCGATGGTTTCTCATAAAAATACTTTTTAATATATTTTTGACGGTATTCAATATATACTGGACACACTAAATAAAATGGAATTCATCTTCAACATAATTTTTACATGAAAAGCAGTTCCTTTGTACGAAAACCGAGAAGGATCATTCGAGATTCGAGATTCGAAATACGAGATTCGAAATACGAGATTCGAGATTCGAAATTCGAGATTCAATATCTAAATTAACCAATCAAATCATGGATCTGAAACCTGTATCCTAGCAACATCAAACTGTTCTAAATAAAGATCATACGTACATGCTCTTTCCTACAAATAAATGTCTTAATAGCTCTTATATAGTGGTTATAAAATGGTTAAATTAACATTGATGAATTAACCCCACACAATATAAACAATTAAATTAGAAATAACACTGTTGGCTATATTGCGAATCTAAGTGGTTTTGTTTGCCCTGTATGTATTTCCCCCCGAACAATTTTAACCCGAAGTGTATTCGCCCCAACTGTGTAAAAATCGGCTCGCGAAGAAAGATCTGTTTAATCTAAATGTTTTAGCTATGAAACGAAAATCAAAAAAATAATCGACATGTCAAAATATAGGTTATGATAAAGTTTTAAACCATAGAAGATATAATGATTTACAACCTCAAATTCAGTTTGATTTAGAATTTGAAATTGATTTGATTTGTTACAAGCATATATAGACAATAATTAAGCCTCTAAAACGAGAAAAGAGAGGAGGTATCTAGGGTAGGGCAGACCAACTAGCTAGCTTTAATTTTAACGGTGTTAGCGCACCTGTGATTTACATCGACTCTCTCTCTCTCTCTCTCTCTCTCTCTCTCTCTCTCTCTCTCTCTCTCTCTCTCTCTCTCTCTCTCATCACCTAGCATTTCCTTTTCCGTGAGGGGGCTTGGGGTATTTGTGATGTCTTACATTAGCTAGCAAAATGATAAAAAAAAACATGAAATTTTATTTAAATTGTGTGCGGATGTTGTACGCCAATAATCTGTTTTCAGTATATACATTTCAAGAGGGGGGGGGGGGGGGGGGGGGGGGAGGCGGCTATATAGTCCTAATTAATTTGTCAGTTATTCTGTCCCCACTTTGTTTTCTCTTCGTTTTCCAGGTTTTTTTATTTGGCTCGGCAAATTAATATAAAACTTTCTGCGTAGCTCCATAACGATGCACTGTAGATAAATTATGAGTAGTTTTACTTTTGATAAACAGGTACATATCCGTACTTGATTTTTAATTTGACTCTTATAATCGGATTTAATATTCCAATAATTATAGGGTAGGAAAGAGTAGACGGGACTTTTTTGCGCATATCCTACTGTACCATTCATTCAACACAGGTATTAGCACTCATGGAGTTCGACTTGCTTTCCTTTTCTTTCATCCACTGGATTTAAAGCTATTAATTTTTGAAAATATTTTGAATTTATGGCCTGATTATATATAAATTAGAGCTGCGCTGATGCATATATTTACCCAAATGGACCAAAATATAACCAAATGAATCTAAAAGTTTTGACAAAATTAGTTTTAAACGTACGACTCTTTTTTTCAATTCTAATCAAGTCCTTTAGAAAAATCTTGAACCACACACATTTTAACAAATAAAACGACAATTGTTTCATTTTTTTATGGGGAGGGAGGTGGTGCCGGTAAAGGACATGTATTGCTTGTGGCAGTTGTGCTATACTCTCATTTGCTATAATAGGTAATACTACATATTGATATAAAATGAAAGTTTCCAATTACACTGTACATAGCTTCTATCACGCATTTTGACCCGTGCGATAGTTTAAAACAATTTTCAAAGCATTTAATGTAATTCAACCGATCATTTTTGAAATTTAATTTTCTGGATCCCCGCATGATACGTCCGCCTTCTTGTATATTAGAATTACATGTACGTTGACCATATGTACACATTAACTTAATCGGCTATGTTATGGGACGATAACATTTTTTATCAATGTTTTTGCAGGATATGCAACAAATAACAGCCTATTTGTGGGTTTTTGCACTGATTATTTGAGATAATTTGCCGCCATCTTTTATGCATTCCACACACCACTCACAGTTTCTTTATTTGGTGTTCTGTGTGTATGGCGACAAATTGGTAAATTTGCACCACTTATCCCTTGTAGCTTCATCCTGATTACATTTTATCTGGCTAAGTGTAATGTAGTAGTATATTAAATACACACATCTTTGTTTGCAGTGCTTATTTACATCTTTAGAGATTTACTTACAAAAAAAGTAAACATTTGTATGACTTATATGTAATTATTGTCGATTTTGGTGCGGGGGGGGGGGGGGGGGTAGGAGGAAACTAGAGAGAAACTTAACTTGGGTGTGAAACATATGCTTTTATTCTTTCTTGTTGATATATCAATGAATGAATTATAACAAAATATATGTACAACAACTAGTCACGATCTCGTTGCAAGCAACGAGTGGGTCTTCCGTCCGATTTTTGAATAGATTAGATTAAACTTATAACTTCAAAGATAAAATCGTAGATCTAAGCGAAAAATAGTAAAAAAAAAAAAAAATTGCGGCAATCGGGGCTTGAACCCGGGTCACCTGGGCCATGTCCACGACTCTATTGACTGAGCTACTCAGACTCTCGCTTCAGAACTTTGACGCTTAATTTCTCAAGAATGCCTGAATTACCTGAAAGCACCTTGTTGCGTGCAACAAGTGGGTCTTTCGTTTGATTTTGAATTGATAGGGTTCAGTTAAACTGTTGACATTTGGTATGATTTACTATCATATTAACTTCCTTTTAAACTTATTTTCCAACCTACACTGCGAAATGCAGATTTCCGGAAAACGTCATTTTTAAACTTCAATATCTCTGCAATGCGTTGTCCGATTTTAAAACGGTTTTCAGTTTTGTATTCAGTACAAAAGTGTCAACAAAACGCATATGCTTTAAAATTCCAAAAATCGAAATATTAGAATCACTTCCGGTGACGACCGGAAGTGACGGACGACCTGCTCATATTAAAATTTGATAAGTTTAAAACATATTCTGATGGAAAAAAAATTGTAGATTATTTGATTTAAAAAATTTTCAAAACACAATTTTCCAAAAATGCTGTTTGAGCGGACCGGAAGTGACGGACGATGGTAGTTTTACCTGACCGGCTCTAGAAATTCAAAAATCTACAATTCCTGAAACTTTCAATTTTCTATCTTTAATCGTTTTTGCGAAAAAGGGAGGACAAGATTACTTTTTACAAATAGAAAAACGAATATAACGGCCGACCAGAAGTGACGTCATCAACAAAAATATACATGATAAAAGACCTTGATATTTTGTATTATTCGTGAAATTTTCATAAAAATCCTTTGTAGCATATTTGAGATATTTGAGTTTTAAGGAAAATGTTAAGAAAAAAAAGAATAACTAGAGCAAAGCTCGTTGCAAAGCAACGAGTGGGTCTTCCGTTAATGTCGGAAGTAAAGCTGGAAGTTCCTGTAAGAAGCAGAGCTCTTTAACTAACAACAAGAGTAACTAAAATAAAAAAAAATGAAAAAAATCGAATTATTTCTGGTACGACCTAACAAAATACGAATGATTTTAAGTACGACTTAACAAAAAACTTTTCCGATTTCAAGAACGACTTAACAAATTAATTCCGAATGTTTTAAGTACAACTTAACAATTATTTTTGGTACGAGTTAACTTTACGATAAACATTATGCTATTTTTTAAACCAAGGACGCGGAATCAAAATTTCCGGAAAAATTAATTTTTAAGCCCCGATATCTCTGTAATGCATCGTCCGATTTTAAAACGGCTTTCAGTATTAGAGTCAGCTTAATAAGCTCTACAAAACACATATTCATTTTTGATTTGATCAGAAAATTCATTTTTTCGAAAAATTTGTTTCACTTCCGGTTTCGACCGGAAGTGACAGATTTTCATTTCCGGCCTTATTACAGAGGTAAATCGACCAAATCATAACCATCAAAAATTTCAAGCCTTTATCTTAAAGCGTTTTTGAGAAAAGTCCGGGACAAAATGACTTTTTGAAATTTTTAAAAATGTCGTCACGTCAAAACGGATGTGATGTTCTCTTTAAAACTTTAACATTTTTGAGGGACGCCAACTTGCAAAAATCTCTGAAAATTTCATCAAAATCGGTTTAAAACCTTCTGAGTTATGAAGCGAAAAAGGAGTCAGAAGAAAAGAAAAAGAATAATAACTAGAGCAAAGCTCGTTGCAAAGCAACGAGTGGGTCTTCCGTTAATGACGGAAGTAAAGCTGAAAGTTCCTGTAAGAAGCAGAGCTCTTTAACCGATAACAAGAGTAACTAAAATAAAAAGATAAAATAAATCGAATTATTCCTGGTACGACTTAACAAAATACGAATGATTTTAAGTACGACTTAACAAAAACCTTTCCGATTTCAAGAACAACCTAACAAAAAAAATCCGAATGTGTAACAGTACGACTTAACAATTATTAATGGTACGAGTTAATTTTACTTTTAACATTACGCTATTTTTTAAACCAAGAACGCGGAATCAAAATTTCCGGAAAAATCAATTTTTAAACCCTGATATCTCTGTAATGCATCGTCCGATTTTAAAACGGCTTTCAGTGTTAGATTCAGCTTATTAAGCTCTACAAAACACATATTCATTTTGGATTTGATCAGAAAATTTATTTTTTCGAAAAATTTGTTTCACTTCCGGTTTCGACCGGAAGTGACAGATTTTCATTTCGAGCCTTATTACAGAGGTAAATCGACCAAATCATAACCATTGAAAATTTCAAGCCTCTATCTTAAAGCGTTTTTGAGAAAAGTCCGGGACAAAATGACTTTTTGAAATTTTAAAAATGTCGTCACGTCAAAACGGAAGTGACGTTCTCTTTAAAACTTTAACATTTTTGAGGGACGCCAACTTGCAAAAATCTCTGAAAATTTTATAAAAATCTGTTAAAAACCTTTTGAGTTATTAAGCAAAAAAGGAGTCAGAAGAAAAGAAAAAGAATAATAACTAGAGCAAAGCTCGTTGCAAAGCAACGAGTGGGTCTTCCGTTAATGTCGGAAGTAAAGCTGGAAGTTCCTGTAAGAAGCAGATCTCTTTAACCAATAACAAGAGTAACAAAATTAAAAAGATGAAAAAAATCGAATTACTCCTGGTACGACTTAACAAAATACGAATGATTTTAAGTACGACTTAACAAAATCCTTCCTGATTTCAAGAACGACTTAACAAAAAAATCCGAATGTGTTCAAGTACGACCTAACAATTATTTTTGGTACGAGTTAACTTTATTTTGAACATTACGCTATTTTTTTAAACCAAGGACGCGGAATCAAAATTTCCAGAAAAATAAATTTTTAAACCTTGATATCTCTGTAATGCATCATCCGATTAAAAAACGGATTTCAGTTTTGAACTCAGCATGAAAATTACTGTAAGATAGGTATGTAAATTTTTAAAATTGAAAAACATGAAAAAACAAAAAAATTGGTTTTGCTTCCGGTTTCGACCGGAAGTGTCCGAATTGAGTATTCAGCCTTATGTCATAAGTAAAACGGTAGTTCTACCTATTCTGTAAATCTCATAGCTTTATCTTAAATCAAAAATGAGAAAAGCTCCGGACAAAATCACTTTTTAAAACTTGAAAAACGTCAATATCTGACGAATTTGATGACGTCATCAAATAATTTTTTCATATCATAGAGATCTTTCAGATACACATTAAAGCTGTAAATTTCAAAACAATTGATGCAAGCGTTTTTGAAATATTTGAGTTGGAAAAAAAATAAAAAGAATAAGAATAATAAGAATAAGAAAAAAAAGAAACCGTAGAAAAACAAAAGGGTCTTCCGTTGGAAACGGAAGACCCTAATAAAAAGAAACAATAGAATAACAAGAGGGTCTTCCGTTGGAAACGGAAGACCCTAATAATAATAAAAAGAAACAATAGAATAACAAGAGGGTCTTCCGTTGGAAACGGAAGACCCTAATAATAGTGAAAAATAGAGAAAAAGAAACCTAACAAAAACAATAGGGTCTTCCGTTGGAAACGGAAGACCCTAATTAATTTTGAAATATTCATGCACAATCAAATAAAGGGTTTTACTGTTCTCTGCACAAGAAATCGGCAATGTGAACAAATTGGCACCCTATCATCCCTACTTTTAATTGAAGAGAGTAGGCATCCTTCTATATTGAAAACAATTCCAAAAGTAAGACTCATAATAAGTTGTTTACTGAGGAAAAGGAAAAAAAATTGTATTTATTAATAATTCCGTATGATGTGATAATATCTCAATGATTTGTTTATAATCATAGTACTATAGTGTATCACTGTATGCATACATAAAAACGATAAGTAATGCTTATATTTATTAGTGAAACAGGACAGATTATTTATATTTAGATTATTTAGATACATGTACTAATCTTCATGCGGGGATCTACAAAGGAGGGGGTCAAAGGATCTGGGCTGCGTTTTACAAAAGAACTTACGACAAAGTCGTAAATATTTTCAGTCTCATAAAACGGTCTTTAATGAACAAAATTTATATCAAACCATTAATTTACAACTATTTTGATTTCCATAGACCAATCCACACTTTACAAAAGTTATGTCCCTTGTCCGCCATCTTTGAGGAAACACCCATATATTTCTCACAGTAGCCTTTGTAGTTTAGAGGGTTGTAACTTCGTCAATTGACATTAGAAATCTGTTTCCGCTGTGAATTTTATTGCCCCAAGTTGGGGCAACCCACACATCGAAGGAATGAATTAAATTCCAAGAGATTTCTTCACAAGACGTCCAAATATTTGGTTGCATAAAGAAGGGAAAAGTTGTTTTTTCCCTTTTGACCTTTGGGTTGACCCCGCAAAGGGGAACAACTTTTGCAAAGTGTGGATTGGACTAATTATTATATTTTACAGATATTACAATAAAACATTGATTAGTTTGCGATTAATAAACATTCATTAATTTGGTCATAAGTTGTAAGTTCTTTTGTAAAACGCAGCCCTGGACCCCCTCCTCGGGAAAATTGGAGCTTATTAAATTTACATAGTAAATTTTTTAAAAATAGGCCTAGGACCCCATACAGAAAAAATTAGCTACGCTTATGAAGTTCTCTACCATAACCGCATTTTTACACAAAAGGGGTGAATAAACCCGGGTTTTAAACTATTACTGCTGGTGAAATACCTTAGGGTTCAAACGCATCAGGTGGAAATGCACCAGGGCAAACAAAACCACTTAGATCCGCGAAGCACACTGCATTATTATTAGTCTATTTAGATATTCTGTGTAAAAGTAAATACAAATAATTATTTAGTTAGGTAGGGAGAAGTGAACATAGCATTTATTTGTATATAAGAGCATGTACGTATGATTTTTATTTAGAACAGTTTGATGTCGCTAGGATACATATTTTCAGATCCTTGATTTGATTGGTTAATTTAGATATTGAATCTCGAATTTCGAATCTCGAATCTCGAATGATCCTTCTCGGCTTTCGTACCTTTGGGCTCTGTGTGTATTATTATACCTTCCAGTTTCGATAGCTAAACGATGAGAGGACAATCTTAATTTTGATATACACTGTTGAAATTTTACAGGATTTGACTTTCTAAGGTAATATTGAAGATAAAATCCATCCACTAAATATTTATAAAAATGACATTTCTGCGAATTTTCTATTTTACCAAAAATATCTTGTTTAGCCAAAAGAACAAACTTGTATCAGTCATCTTAGAATTTTTAGCGTAAAATTTAGTCCCTCATAAATGTTATTTATTTTACATTTATATTATGAAGGTCATTATTTCATTTCGTCACTAGTTTCAATATGAGTAAAACCTACCATATAACTACTTGAATAAGACATTTCTACATATTAATATACAGTCCAAGTACAGTGTGTACAATAGGCTTATTTCAATCCATATGAATGTGTTAATATCTTACACAACTTGAAACAAGCACATAAAAATAAACAAAGTAAAGTAAAAGTTTGTTTTCTAGTCGGCTACATATATGGATATTCATATTTGAGGGATTTCGAGGGAAACTGCAGAAATCTATTTACCTGTTCTAAGAACATCAACATCGATGCTGTAGAACTAGATTTATACACTGAAAGTACGGTCGACATCATAATGGTTATTCAAGGTAAGCGTTTGTGTCATATCTTTTTCTTAACAATCAAATGATTTGTAAGATGTTTCATATGGATATGGATGTACATGTAGTGAGCATTTCAAAAACCCGCCATAGTTTAAAAATATTTTGCATTGATCGCTACCTTCATTAAAGGATAAAAAAAAACCCACATTTGATATAAATATACTTAAAGAGACAGACTTTAAATGATGCTTGTTGATGTATGTTATTCTAAATCACTACACACAGTGACCACAGTGGAGTATATTAATAATTTTTGTGCTCAAGGTGCCACATCTTACCGTTGTCAAAATTCTACTTCTGCAGTTGAAATTGGAGAGGAGAGACCAGGTGAATCCTCTACTTTAATAGGTAACAATATTATTTAATCGCATGCAAAATTATTTGCGATATTTTGCGAAAACCTCTCGAATATTTGTTGTCGTGAACCAATTTAAACAATTGAATATATTGTATAATAATACTCAATCGTGAAATTTTTGTTGTTGCAAACACTTTGATATCAATGATTTGCAAAATCAAAAGTTGTTGAACAGTATTTACTAATATAATATTTATTAGCTTACTTGAACGAAATGTGTAATTAGGAGTTTCTGATCACCAATCGAGCGTCACCTGTCCGTCCTTCCTTCCGGTCTGGTAGCTATAGAACCGATAAAAGTCAATTTTAACCTGTTAATCAAACTTTGCAAAAATCACCCTTACTTAAACGGCTTCCATTTTTGTTCAAAAGCCTTTCAAGAAATATTGGAAATGTAGAGAAGTGTTTGAAATATCTTTTCAGTAAAGACATATTTATACAAGCTTCAGTTCGGTTGGGGGAGATGGCATCGATACAATTCACCAATGAGACTTTCTTGATGTCTTTGATTTTATAAAGTTTAATAAAGCTTGTTTGTTACTTGGATCAAAGTTAGGTGAGCAATGTAGCACTTGGGTTTCTTGTCTCTCAATATTTAAGAAGGTAATTGCTTCCTTTTGTATAGTGAATACTTGTGATTGTAACTCCGATTCTTATAGTGCACACCCCTGGTAAATGTACCTGGTTCAATGTCAAACGGCTGCGTTGGA
Source organism: Magallana gigas (assembly GCF_963853765.1). Taxonomy (NCBI): domain Eukaryota; kingdom Metazoa; phylum Mollusca; class Bivalvia; order Ostreida; family Ostreidae; genus Magallana; species Magallana gigas. Next base: position 8,484,530 of record NC_088855.1, on the reverse strand, counting down.
TCACGACCTTCGTGTCGATCAGTTTGACAGTACTTCTTGTGGGAAGCTGCGTCGCTAACTGCATAGGCGTCGGAACCGGGGGGGCTAGGGGGGCTTAGCTTAGCCCCCCCCCCCACCCTTTTTTTTGCAAAGTTATACCTAACTATTAGAAACATAGCATAATAGAGGGTTCAACCCCCCACTTTTTCTCGCAGGAAAGATTATTGTTCCTAAATTTACCTTGAAAGATTGAGAAGTTGGATTCAGAAGCATACTAGCCCCCCCCCCCCCCCCCCCCCCCCCCCCCCCACGGATTAGGAATTTCATGATTGTGGGGAAAAATTGGGAAAGTAAGTTTTTTTTCTCTTTTGGAAGTATAGGTATACTCCCCCCCCCCCCCACGGATTAGGATTTCCATGATTTTGGGAATTACTTTTCTCTCAATATATCTGAGGATTAGTCTAGCCCCCCCCCCCCCCACTTTCAATTTGCTTCCGACGCCAGTGAACTGTATCTTATGGAAAGCATTCAAAGGCAAGTGAAACTTTCGCCTTAAAAGTTAATCATCGTATCGTATCTAACGTTAGTTAGAGAAAAGAAGGGAATACAGCAAAATTAATTGCTGCGTGTGTGTGTCTGAGAGAGAGAGAGAGAGAGAGAGAGAGAGAGAGAGAGAGAGAGAGAGAGAGAGAGAGTACACTGTTCTTTACAAAATATATATTGTTATGAATTTTAAAGAATCTTTCACATAACAGTATATGGATGGTTTTTGTAAACTGTTATTCTTATAATGCTGAAAGCAAATAGGTGGATATTTTGTCCTACTATTTTACTTTTCTGCTAGTAATGTAATTTTATATCTTTTTTAGCTCGCAATTGCACGTCATAACTGGCCTGTAGGAAGAACGGACAATTAAACCTGTATCGCCTGAATAGAAAAATGCAGCATTTAATGTTCTTGGTAGATCACATTTTTATACATGTTGCAAACATTGCAAAAACTCATTACATGTATATAAAGTATGCTAAAGTCTAAATCCGTTAGGAAAACTTCCGCACATGCAGTAGTGTAAAATTATAAATGTGTAATTGAGGCGGAGATTTTATTCTTTCTCTCTCTCTCTCTCTATAAACTTACCAAATAAGTGCGTGAATTTTTGCTGAGAAGATTGATTACAAGCTTGTTGTTTTAGAACTAATCACTTCTCAGACTGTAAGTTACGGGTGTTGTATGTTATTCACTTTGAATTAAAAATGCGTTTTCTCTAGCTTTGTTTAGCTTTATTCTCATTGTATAAAAAATTAAATTTCAGATGTTATTTTTTGAAGAGATTAGAAATTTATCTAATATGCACTGCAAACGATTACATGCTATTCTTGAGATAGTTCACTCATAAATCAAATGAGCTTTTCTGATCACTTTTTGTCCGGCGTCCGTCCGTCTGTCTGTCCGTAAACTTTTTACATTTTCAACTTCTTCTCAAGAACCACTGCGCTGATTTCAACCAAACTTTGCACAAAACATTCTTAGGAAAAAAGGGGGATTCCAGTTTGTTAAAATAAAAGGCCATGCCCTTTTCAAAGGGAGATAATTAAAAATCATTGAAAATTTGTTGGTATTTTCCAAAAAAATTCTTCTAAAAAACCACTGTTGCTCAGGTGAGCGATGTAGCCTATGGGCCTACTGTCATTAATAAATTATTATTTATCTGAACATGTTGCACCTGCTCCATATACTAGTACACCTCTACAATAAAATCATATTACGGCAATGCCCTTTAAGCAAATATAACTTGATATACATCCTGGAATGAAGGACTTATTTCTCTTTTATTTTATTTCACACTCTAAAATTCAAGTGAACGAAAAGAGGGAAATAATGACGAATAAACCTGATCATTTTAACAATCACTGTATTGACATCATAGTAAAACAAAACAATTATTATAACACTGCTCATAGACCATAGACACTGTCAAACTCTGTAGAAAAGAGTTAGACTACATAACACCAATTTGTGTAATACTTCATTCTGTTGAATAAACTGTTTCTATTACATACACAATCAAAGTTAAATATGGCTTACAAATTTAAGGAGAAATACTTTCATATGCAGCATTTTCGCATGCAAACAACATTTTTTTAACAAATTATCTCAAATTGCAACAAAATACACACAAACTATAAGTATGTATAACATAAACTATATAGTAAGTATTGACTAGAATAATAAATACAGTGAAATACTTCAAGCACTGATAAATTGCACATGCATTTAATCAATGATAAGACACTCAAGTTAAGACAGTGAAAACTGATATAAGATTATGAACATCTTTTAAAGCTTTATAGGTAAAAATAAAACACCATAAAAATAAAAACATTTTAAAAATTCAGATCTATTGCAATATTCTTGAATACTTAAAAATCTTTAAGCAAACAAAAAGATTGAACTAAACCCTGGCAAAAATATAAAGACATGTAAAATTATTTAACAAAATAAAATTAGCTTGATTTGTATTTTCATTTACCGGTACAGTGACAAATAACAGTATTAATAAATTGCATATTTTACATTATGTTGGACTTCTTCCTTATAGTTAGAAGTACTTGTACATAAATATGATTTCATGATGTCATTGATGTGACATAATACATTTGAAATTTTTGACTGAACATACCTGTGTTATTATCAGTAAGTTACAGAATACTAGTATCTTTTTGTGCTCCCCAGATCAATTTTATCATGTAGAACCATCACAAAAAGAATTAAGTGATAACACAGAAGGGTGTTGTGAATAATAATATTTATGCTTCCTAGTCTCTTAAAAGTATAAGTAATATTCAACAAAATTCCTCCATTTTGTTGTCAATAGAGGTTTCGTCAAAGTTGGCATCGACCTGGTCCAGTAACCATGGCGACTCCTCTATCACCAAGGAGATGAGTCTGTCCAGGTAGAATTTCTGTCTGCTGGCCTCCTTCACAATGTCCTTCAGAGTCATCATAATCTGCTCCTGTTGTAAATTGATTAGATAGCCAATTATTCATTTGTTAATTTTGCCCAAACAAAATATTGCAAAATAATGGCTTAGCTAAAGAGGAAATTAATCTGACACACTTTATTACGATGCAAAATATTTCTTAATATATGCTTCTTTCTAGGATTAATGATTTATAATTTTACCGCAGAAAAAAGTGCCCCTTTCAAGGTTTTATATTTACTGCGGAGAAAAGTGCCCTTTTCACCATTATTTAACATGCCCTTTTCAAATCCTAGATTTAACACTAAATCATCAGTGTCCAAAATGGATTCTTCAAATATTTCAATCACTGCTTTGTAATGTCAAACATGCAGGATGATTTTTTTTCTAAAGATTTTGCTTACAAGGCAAAGCAGAAAATAATTTAAATTTAAGACCTATAAGCCTTTAAGACATTATTTGTATTTAAAAAAAGAAAGAAACAGGTAAACAATATGGGTGACTACAATGCAAGAAAGATATAAAAAAAATTATTGAAAGAAGAACTCAAAGACATCTGTTGATGAACTAAAACTAAATCAAGTAGCGTGCCAGTGGTAGAAATGTTTTATACATAAACAAATGTAAAACACTAGCTACAGTTTAAACTTTAGAGAGATCCACCAAAACTTAGCACTGGAAATAAAAACATGAAATTCTATGTAATGCTGCATTTTTTTTTTAATCTAGAAAAACAATTTTTTAAACACCCTGGTTCTATGAATTTATCATTATTAGATGAACATCAAGCAATTTTCCTGAGGGAAAGGGTATTGAGTCAATCCACAAAATCAATTGTTTGGTGTCAGAATGAAAACAAAATTAATTAAATGATGGTATTAAATAATGTCTACAAATTTTTTATCTTTAGAACAGTAAATTTTTAATAAAACTTGATGCCCACAATATGTATAAGGAAAACCAGAGTATTTCAATATACATTTTAAATACATATGGTCTTATAGATTACAACCATGTGCATTTATGGTTTCAAGAGTGTTGCAAACAAATAAAAATTGATTAAAAACTACAACTTAACTTATGCCTACACAAAATCAAACAAAAATTCTACACGATAGAAAGCTCTTAGTGAGGTGTCCTTACTCTGACAGTGGGAATACACACACACCAGTAATTCTCCTCAGCAGGCTGATCCAAACAAGACCAACAAAGGGGATTAACTCTTCTCATTGCAAAATATTATTACCAGTATATATAAAAGAATTTTTAAAAATAAAAGTTTCTGTCCTTTCGCTTACCTTGGTGGCTGATTCCATATTTAAACTCTTCATTGTAATCTTATAGTATTCTGTCTCCCCTTGTTTTATACTTCCCTCTATTTACATAAAAGAAAAGATATTTTTAAATATAAATGTACATTTAAGTACTTAACATAGCGAAAAACAGAACAATGAAAAAATGATTTTAGACAATAAGAACATGGTTCATTAAACAAAAATATATCTATGAACAGAATTTCAAATAATTTTGAATCAATACATGTATTTAGTATCACTTGATGAAACTCTACCATGTTTGACTGAAAGGTGACTAAAAAGTAGTTAACAGGCAACTGAATTCAAGTGGATTGCATAGATTATCTGTCACCTTTCCAGGCCCTTCAGTTAACATCTGTTGACTGAATGGCAAACTATTTACATGTACCGGTACACTGCATACTGAAAAGCTGTATGTGTACCGATAAGCAACAACTGGGTCTTGGGGATCTGATGTGGATCAAAGATGTGTTATAACACTTAGTGAAATATCAGGTGTTAAAATTTAAACTTAAATTTAAGATTATGATTATGGTCTGTCTGTCTATAACACCTGTTTTAAACAGTAAGACCTACCATTACCCTGTCCCCTGGACCTCGCCCTCACAGCACTTGACCTCTCCTTGGACAAGTTCCCAATCAGTGCTTTCTGGTCTGCCACATCCTCTGTCAATCTGTCTATCTCCTCTGTCAATCTGTCTATCACAGCCTGCTGCTCCTTGATCCTGGTCTGAGCTTCATCCAGCTCCATCTACAGAGAAAATGACAGACCTCAAAGCTATTTGTAACCACAGGGTCAATAAAGGAAGATAAAGGAATGGAAATGCAATACAGAAGATAGGCACTCTAACAAATAATCAAAAGTGCGTATCTTATGTACAAACTGTAGGATTAAAGTCCTATGCTTACCCTTAATGCTGCCTGTTCTTTACACTTTTGGACCTCAACTTTAGGAATGTCTTTCAACATTTGTTCAATGTTCACCTCCTGTTCTTTAAAATCCACCAAAAAATCACGAAACTTCTGCCATTTAACATCAGATGTATGTTTCTCTCTAGGGCCAACTTCTTGTGACCTATTTTTAATTTATAAAGGGTTCAACATAATTGTGTACAACATTAGAGACAAAAACTTAAATCCATATTTCAGTTTTTGGATTAGGTACACAAGATAAACTCTCACCTATAATCTGATAGTTTACATGTCACTATTTGTATAACATCACTGGATTTCATTATGTCTGCTATAGATGATGCTTTGGTGGACAAGCAACAACAACCATTTATTTCCAGTACCCTAAAATATATCATCTGATGCAATTCAGTTCCCTACCATCTTAAACAGTTTTCAGGCCATAAAAAAGGCAAAAACTATTCTGCCTTTAACCATTTATTAAACAGTTACTGATTACAAGAAAGATGGAGCTGATGATAAAAAACATTAAAATAAGAAAGGGATGACAGTTAACATGTTTATGATGATGATGATGATGACCTAGTTTGGATTACCCTCACCTGTCACTGACCCTGACACCTGCCTGTAGGTCGGGGCTCACATTACTGACCACCAACTGCCCATCCGGTCGTGGCTCTATGGTAATGCCAAAATGGCCGCCCTTTTTCTGTAGTGTGAAGCATGACACACAGGAGTTATAATTTCCTTCCAATGCTTCGAACCAGGTACAAGCTGCTGTTTTCTGCCAAATATTAAGTTATATTGTATTTGGACCAGAGAGAGAAATATTAAGATATATAAACCATAAAAATAAGATAAGCATGCATGCGTCATTTATAAATTGAACTTTTTCATACCACTAAAAAAAATGATATTCATGTACCTGTAATTAGGTGTAAAAATTCAAAACATAAAATTTTACAATTGGTGATATTCATTTAAGAAATAAACAACGTTATTTAGTGAACATGGCGTTATGAATAGCAATTGCTCTGTTGGCATATGCGCGCTAGCGCATCATGGAAAATATACCAGCAGAGCAGTTGCTATTCATAACGCCATATTCACTTTGCTCTGTTGGCATATTCCATGATGCACGCTAGCGCATCATGGAAAATATGCCAACAGAGCAGTTGCTATTCATAACGCCATGTTCACTAAATAATCGTTGTTTATTACTTATATTTGATTTTTAACAACTCGCAAATACCCTGTATTAGCCTAGACCTTGACATTTAGCTATTGCATCAAAAATAAACATTCAGACTGTAATGAATCTTTTTAATTCACATTTGTTAACAGAATCAATGATATGTTATAACACTAACTCCTTTAAAATGTTATTACATGTATAAGACATGTTTTAATTAAATACATCAATTTTATGGAGTTGGAGAAAAACACTTGATGTATCGTATATAGTGGTTTAAATCTATAACATTATGGAAAAGTATATGACGTCTCACCTTTATGACGTCATAGTGTACAGACAGAGCAATTGCCATTATAGAAAAATAATTGCAGTTCCTCCGTATGGACTTACAGTGGGAAAGAACAATGGATATGCAAATATAAAAATATATACACATTGAATATTTCTTTAAAAGTATGGTAAGTTCCAAAACTCTTATTTAAGATTTGCTACCACCTCATTACCTGGGCTAATGTTCTAAATAAGAATAGACTGAAATTTGAACATCAGAACACACTAAAGCTGAAACTGTCATACCTTTAATTTTTTCTTGTCATGAAATCCTTTTGGTAATTCTATATGTTGTCTGCTATTTAATGAAAGAAGAAACATTCTAATTTACAAACTAAATTTTACTAAATGAAAAATCATGCACTATAAAATATACCAAAGCTAACAAATATAAGAAAGTTTCAAATTTAGTGTAAGGTTTTAATAACCGTTCAGAATCTTTATTAAAAAAAATCAAATAGAGCAATCAAACTTTCCGATAATTATCATATGATAAACAAACCTGGGCTCAGATCCTTTGCTAGTTGCAGGCGCAATTTTTGGTTTCAAGGAACTTAAGACACTGGGTCCATCAGTCGGTGCAGACTGCTTCCTCTGTTTGGGTGTGGGTGAGGATGTATTGGAGGACTGCGATGAGGAAGAGGAAGAGGAATGCTGGGAAGGAATGAAGCAGACAGGTGAACTCTGTGACCTCTTGAAGGTGTGGTCGTGAGCTATCTGCTTGGCCAGTCGGAGTTTTTCCCTGTCTGTGGGGGATGAAATTCGTGTTGGGTCTTCATCATCTGCCTGCTCCAATCTCAACAGTTCGTAGATCTGTGACAAAAGTTCCTCTCGATCGGACACACAGATGTGTTCATAATTATCTATATCAGAAAAATACACATATTTTCTATTATGCATATCGAAAACAATATACTAGTATATGTATATATTCATAAGAACAAAAAGATTTACACACCTAAAAAGGATAGCTTTAGTTGAGCTAAGTCACTTCCTGTCACGTGATGTCCTGAAATCCCATAAAATACTGGTATATACATGTATAGCAGCCACGTAAAATAGAAAATATTAATCAAGATATAACAGATTTTTATATAAGCGTGATTCCACTAACTAATTTTTATGTCATACAATCATAATCTTACGTTGAAAAAGGAAAACAAATTTATTGAGCCTCTTTTGTTCCAGCCATTGAATGACATCAGAGGTGCTCCATGTCTTTAGCTACAGAAAATAAAAAATAAACAAATTATGAAAATGTTTAATTCAATTGATAAATATTTCACATATGAAAATCATTACTGGTATATAAATCACAGCAAAAACTTCTTCAACAATTGATTGACTATGCACATCTTCATAAATTTACAGATGTTGATTTCGAATAATTTACAGGTATGTTAGAGCCATTTTAACAAGACCTTAGACTTTTGGTATTTTCTTGCATCAAAACAAGATGAAAATTATGCTGGCCTCAAATGAAATACATGTATGTACAAATCAGGTAGCCAAAGCATTAGAGTCGGACAAATCTTGTTGATTTTAATGAGCCAAAACTGAATAATCAATGAAGACATAGACAAAAACTGAACAATCAATGAAGACATAGACAAAACTGAATAATCAATGAAGACATAGACAAAACTGAATAATCAATGAAGATATAGACAAAACTGAATAATCAATAGAACCATGCTGCATTTGCTGTTAAATAATACCACTACTCAAAGTCAAAGGTCTTGTTAAAATGGGGCTACCTCTTTTAAAAATAACAGCAGAAGAAAAGCAAGGAAGGTAGGACTACCTCACCTGTCGTAAAATTGACGGCTCTCTCTGCAGTGGCCGTGAGGAGGACATGGTACTTCTGCCTACAAATGACCAACATGCCATACAACAATTCATTTTCCTCCAACATTAAGGGATAATAAAAACCCATAGAATTCATTCATCTCAAAAATCAATAAAGATTCTTTTTTAAACTAATAAACAACTTCATTTCTCAAACACTGCAAAACAATTCAAAACAGGAAATCAGAAGGAAAAGAATTTTAAGAAGGAAATGTGTGTTAGTGTTAAACTGTTTGAGTAAGACAGGGAAGCATCAGTGGTAGGGACTATATTACTTTGGGAGTACCACATATTATACATATAATAGCTACTGTAAGTCTGAAATTAATATATGGTATGATGGTAACTATTTTAACTTTTAAATCTAAATGCCTCTTTACAGAAAAATTTAGTCTCTGAAATTACAGAGAGAATAAATTACATATAAGATTTCTGTACATGTATGTTTACTGTTGATTCACAGATAAATGTCTGCTGCTTGAATACATTATTATCACTTGAGTTCAGAATGTTACAGTTTACAATTATCACTATCATTCTGCACAACTTGGAGAAGCTCAAATTCAATAAATTAATTGACATTTATCATTATTCATTAAAAGGAGTAATGAATGAATTTTTAAAAAAAAAAAAAGGCCCATTTAAGGGAAGCTTTAGGACTAAACATTGACTCCCAGAATAATGATAATGAGTATGTGTCCTCATTTCGCAATAGCCACCAGTCACATCAGTGCTGAAGCAGATGACAATTATGTATAGATGACATTTACCAGGCCGCTTTAATGAAGTGATGGCCGGTTCTCTGTATCACTGCGATTATATTCATTACTTGGTCCTGTTATATATATGTGTCAATATTTTATGGTATCTTTGCAGGTAACATGTGAATCCTAACAAACATGCAAAACGACACAGTGCAGATCCAGAATATTTCATGGCAATGTTAAGTTTGTTTATAGGAAAAATAAAACACAGAAGGAAAGGAGACAATATGACACAGTTACACACAAGTAACAAATGTTCAAAAAAAGTAAAGAGACACAAACAAGTGTTGAATTCTTACCCAGATATAATTATCAAATCAATTAAAATCCACCTAAAACAAGAAAATATTTGTCAAAGAAACACATCTGTTGGAGCAATAGACACGGGATTACCACTGGGAAATTCTGACACCGTCTGTTTTATTTAACGTTATGCCTGGGGGTCAGGTTTACAGCTTGTGCTTGCTCTCTGTCGGTCGCTCTCTTAAAAACATTGGTCGTCGCATGTAAACATAACTGTCCTTGCACTTAAACATTTCCTATCTCTGTCTACATCCAATGGTGGGGAACTCAATATTTTATCCATCTAAGTTTGTGATAATTCTCGAAATATGCTTGAGCTGTGCTAATATTGATGCAGGAAAAAATTGGAGTCAGACTTATGAAAGAATGATAATTTTTATCATTAGTAATGCAAATGTAAATATTAACATCCACCTAATTAAAATATCATTGAATCCATCTACCAGGTAATTGAAAAGTTAACTTTAACGCATAATATAAAGCAAGACATTTTACACGATGTTTATTGAAAGGACAAAAATAAGAGAATATTTATCAATATCAAACAGGTATTGATACTTTTTATAAGTACATGTATTAGGCTCATGACAGGCAAGACTATGTTTTCAGCCATTTAGAACTAATTAACTGAAAATATATGTAGTTCATAATCTTGTATAAATTGAAATTTTTAGACTAGGTAAAGCCATCCTTTATAAAATGTTTGTTTAGAATTGCTGCATGGAGGTTTCTAGACCTAGGAGGGAGGGAGGGAATTTTTTTTGAACTTTTCAAACATGAAGTTAAATTAATTAAAAATTGGTAAAAAATAAAATTCTCAAAATAAAGAAAGTTCTTTATTGTTAGCTAATAAAATTTTATCAGTTGGGGATATTTCAATGAGGCGGGAAGCAATTTAAAACACTTAACAATAATTTTATTTTGGCCTAGTACATCTACTTGTTGTAAAGACTAAGGTCCTCTTTTAAGTAAATATTGACAGAATACAAATTAAACCATTAATGCAGCTATTTCTATTTTACATAATAATTGCCTTTGTTAGCTCGCTGTATAATCATTCAGTTTTGCTCCATGGGATATTCTATTGGTCAAAGTATTGATCTAGAGTCATTTACATACAACACACTTCAACTTGACTGATCCTCAGCAATGACTTTGAACACTTTACAAGGAAAATTTTGTATATTCAAAGTAAAAATGACAAACATAAACTCAAATATCTAATATACAACAAACCAATACCAATATATATCTACAATATCTACAGATCTAAATAGAGAAAGCTCCACCATGAATATATTACAGACCCAGTCCCCAATATACCGTAGCATTAGCTTTCATATCTTTCCTATTTATGTCAAAAATTACACTCCCTGTAGCTCCTCACATGATTTATATGTGAAAAGAGCAGATCTATATTTCGTGAATATCACTTTAAATGAGATTTCATATGATGGTTTTTTGTTTGTTTTCTTTTTGGTTTTGCTATATTCATTTTCCACATAGAATTCATATGAAGTACAATTGCCTGTGTAATTCCACTCTCTTTTTTATCTGTTCTAAATGTACACATCAATTTGTTAAGTCCACCAACTAAGTCTTACCTCTGTCCTGGCAGTCCATTTCTTGAGCTGTCCAGTTCCCAGAATTCAACAATTTGTGGGTGACTTCCTGCTCCCTCCTGAGCGCCTGTAGAGAGCTAGAGATCTGGTCACCCTGTTCACTGCTGACCTGCTGCAGGTGCTCCAAGTCCAACCTCAGTTTGTCCGATGATCTCTCAAGGTCATGTCTTCTCAAGGACATTTGCTAGCTCACATGAAACAATTTTGAATACTTTTGATACCAATGAAGAAATGTCCATATATGTAACTGTCGGAGCTTAAGTCGTAAGCATTACATGTTATTATCACTTTGTCCTATAAAAGAGGATGATAATTGTTGATGTTTTTGTATCAGTTCATTCAGTATGTGATAATTGATATATAAATTACAATGCCAGTATGGATATGTCAATGACATTAGATCTTAAGCTGCATGTAAATTTTCAAACGAGCACTTCATAACCTTTGTTTATAGCTCTGTTAAGATTTTAATTGCACATTTGACGTGATTATCTCCGAAGCAGGTGTTACCTTTAAGACCTTGAATGGCTCTTGTTTTGAAGTACTTTTCTCCATGTTGGGTCCTCACACATGCAGGTTCACAGAGAGTACTCTCTAATCTGTCTTCTTCTCCAGGCATTCATATCTACCCAAATATCTGTTATTAAGAAATTCCAGTAGAGCGGCACATGAAATGAACATGGGGACAAGTTCATTAAGCTGATAACCTGCTACCACTGTGTCCCCTACAAGAGTGTCTAAACTCTCCCTGTCCACATATCAGGGGGCTTTATCATGGTTTGTCCCTCACTTATCACTTACAGCGTGTACCCAGATGTCAACATCAAGATAACATTCACTTTCTAATGCTCTCAATCAACAATACATGTATGAAGTCAATGGAACAATGTACATGCAGTATGTGTACTGAATTTCTGCGATATGGCGATAAAAACTACGTCCCTAGCTTCCTCGAGCTTCTGCTGGTATATTAATACTGTCATTCAACAAATTATAGCCTTAAATTCATTCCTAGTATATTTTTATCTTTGCCTATATACAACAGTATATCAATGTATGTTAACCTCTGACAGTCACAGCTGGGGGTCAAGATGTGAACAAACTTGATTAGTACATCGAAAAAATCTGGATAATACTACAGTAGTCATATGAATTTCAGAGGACAATATATATATATATTCCAACACATCCTATTTTCTCTTCGAAATCAGTAGTGGTACTTTTTGCTTTCTTTAAAATTCTAAAAATTAATTTACAATCTTAATTTGTCTAAAAAATGCATTTTAAACCATAAGAATCCAAGCTGGTTCTTAGTCCACCACCTTCAGATCACTAAGGCAATACTTTACACAAGAGAGCTAACCGATTACAGATAATGAAAGTATATCAATGATGAAAATTTAAAATTATAATTCTGCAGTTTGTTTCTGAAGAAAGTACATCACAAAATTGAAAAACTCCATACCCCCGGCCTTCATCTCTTCCTTGGTATAAAACTGTATATTGTTTTAAGTTAGCTATAATATCGCTAATTTTTAAATTCAAGATACATTGTAATTGTTATGATTCTAACGGTAACCAAATCAAGTTTGATGAACATTACTCCATTGATATACCTTGAGATACTGCAGTCACCAGGGATTAACAGAGCAGCCATGCATGCTGAGTACTACAAGTATATAAATCAATGCCTGCCTCAAACTAGTATAAACAGAGAGCTCTGTGGTCAATACTGATATTATCCTTTGATGAAAGCCAGTCTAGAGACACACAGTATGTACTACACAATAAGAATCTGCATCAAATCATCAGTTAATTAAACTGTGAGATGATGCCCGACACACTCTGATGTTTGTTGACTATATATCTAAATGATGACAAAATATAAGGGAGAAATCATTGAGGTCAATGGTTAAATCAAAATCCGACATAAAAGACCTATAAAGAAATTGATTTTTTACGAAAGCCTCTTTTTGTAACAGGTTTTGAACAAATGACTCATTGATGTAATAGCCAATGGGTCTAATTTCCATCAATATATATCTAATTTCAAGGCCATCACTGCACTTCTAGTTATAGCAAATACATGTACTCTCTGAAATAATTTTTAGTTTTCTTCATTTCGATAACTAGCTAAATTACCGGTACTTAAAAAGATTTAATGACTATAAGTTATACTTCCCTTTCAAATTTGTAGCATATAGAGTCCAAGGGGCCCATGAAACTTTTAGAATGTTTACCTATTAGTTGAATACAGCTCTATGAAGGATCCACACATCGATGTATTTTAGTTACGATTTTACAATATTCTCTCTTTTTTTATTACAATGCAAGGAAAGGAAAGTACACATTTTGTTGGTGCATATATATTTTATCCAAAACGGAGGTACATTGGGACCAAGATTCATCAATTTCAAAATTTTATTCCCCAATTGTACGTTCATACAAGTTACTGTTAGTATATATACGTCTCTGAGAAAAATGTAAATATATTTTGAGTCCTATGAAATCCATTTTTAAGTTCCAATGTTTACGTATAATTCTAATTAGCCAGATGAGTATAAAAATTGGAATTGTTTGTTTTATTCAGTGTTCATTACTTTCTTTTTGTGAAAGGACCCATGATTACCAGACAAAAACCAGGAGATTGGAGGTCCTAACTCACTGATAGAATATCTATCATCTCCAGATTAGCAACTGATGAATATATTCATAATTACATGCTACTGATCACTTCAATCAATACTCGGTGTCTAGTTGTCTACTCTAGAAATCTCAGCGAGATTAGTCGAGACTCAAAATTTTGAGAGACTGCCGTCAAATTTTTTCAGTCTCGACCACAGGGCCTCGTCACGAAGTTTTTTAAACCTCTTTTATCTACCACCACTATACAATAAAATACACAAGAGTGTTTTATTGTATAGAGGTGTTAGATGTAAAAGGTTGAAAAAAAACTTCGCGACGAGACCCTGTGGTCTCGACAATCTCGTTGAGACACGCACGGATGAAGCATGAGTTTATCAATTAGATAATAAGATATTCAAAAAAAAAATAATTATGAGTTAACAAAAAGGAATGTTTATAAATGGCCTATAATCATCATATCATTACCTCAAATTCAGTGAATATTGAATATTGTCAACAAATTCGGATTCCTGTTGGTCACATACCACTATTTTTACCCCGTGCTCATTGACCACGCAAGTAGTTCCATTCTAAAAGTGTATGTATTATTTCAAAAATTCCTAGGGGTACTAAATTGTCGAATTTGGTTCCTTTTATGGCATGGATGGAAAGAAGAAGGTTTGAAAAAAAATACAGACAGGAAAAAATTTAGAAAAATTATCTTTACAGGCGCAATAGAAAGGGTGTAAAGAGGCCAATGTTTACACAAATTCCAAAGTGGAAGTGAATTTTTCATGGTAGGGGTTATTTTAGGGGCCATATCTCAGTCCCCTCTCGATTGATTTTCCTGTAGTTTGGATATGTTGTTGGACTAGTGTCATTCTATAGGTATGCTGAATTTGAACTCATTTGAGCCGGTGGAATTTTTTATATGATTTATTTTTGTATAAAGGAATAAGAGGGAAAAATAATTGTGGTCTGTGTCCTATCAGGTCAAAGGTCAAAATCCACGTTTATCAACTTAAGTCTAATTTTTCGTTATTTTTCAAAGAATTAGGATGAATAATGACATTTTGTGGGGTTCTTTTTCAATTTTGGCAAATAATATGAAAAAATAACGGTAAAAATTGTGTGGAATGGATTTGAACGGGGTGTGAACAGCATGGTGTCATCAAGGAGTCAAACAGGGGACGTAAGTACTTGCAAAATGTCTAAAAACACTTTCTAATGTTAACTTTACTTATCACCCAAATCATAAAAGAATTGGTCGATTTGTCATTAAGTTATAAAGCCTTAAATATACCCCCCTCTCTCTCTCTCTCTCTCTCTCTCTCATATTAATCATAGTACATGTAAAAGTATATATATATTGCCTTTAATATTATTTTGATTAAATTATAAGGAGGAAAGTAGGGCTTAAGTTACTTTATGATTCCTATGAATGATGACATATTTCACTGCCTAGCAGATTGCATGACAGGACATACAAGGTGGTAAAGGGGCACCTGCTGCCCCCCCCCCCCCCCCCCAGTTAACACCATTTTGACAGAGAAATAATGTAGAAAACAACAAATGGTAAGTTGATTTTATTCATTTATTCATATTTTTCTTACAATTTAACACTTGGAATCTGATGGTGAGTATAGGCATCACACCATTTTCCTCAGTACTTTAGAATATGTAAACCTTCATGTATAGATATTTATATGAGACATATACATTTTACTGGTTAGAAATAGTCATTTTAGCATCTAAATTATCGATGCTTTGCAAACTTTTATTTAAATTACTGCTTTAAAGTCTTATTATGTCAGTTTTTTCCCCTCTTTGTGTCCTAGAAATGTAACTACCAACAAATGTAGCATGTGTATGAGTTTGGTTGCTGGCATTGAACAGTGATTGCCCAAGATATATGAGTTCTGCTAGAAGCTTTACTATTTGTAATACTGTAGTAATATCTTTTTGGCACTCTCATCATTAATTTGAGTCTTGGTCATCATTGTTCATGGTAACATACCAGACATTTTCACCTCTAAATGCACAATGTATGTAGAAACCCTTGACTTTGAATGGTGAATCCTCGCTACAAAAGGTATGATCTCCTCAAGATTAATCACACCAGATAATGCTGAAAGAAGGTGATGGACTTGTAATTTCTAAAATAGTTTCTCGTTAATGTTTGTAAAAAATCCCTACTTTGGATTTTAATGTGTAGAGTTATCTCCCTTTGTTTTAAGAGTACAGTTTTCATGAACCAAGGCTCCTTATGAATTAGGGTACATTTAAGTAATTTATTCAGTGTATATGTAATGAATGGACAAATAGAATTCATTCTAAATTCTTCTAAATTGTTAGTTTTGTTTCAAAAGGCATTTTATGCCTATCCATATCAGCCCTGTGTACTCTGAGTTAATCTACTTTGGTCAGCAAGTGCCATTTCCTGAAAATGTGTGAATGGTTCTATGTGATTATCTGCTTAATGTAAACGGATTAGCCACTGTATATTTATCAAAATACCTGATTTCTATAGCAAACTTAATGCAGAATTTTTAAAATATTTTTTCAAGCTCATAGCATGTGATTAAATGTTTCATTTTTGGCATTTTCTGAAAAATTTAGCCATATTTGGGGTATTTTTTTCAAAAATTTCCAAAAAATAGTTCCAGGTGTAAAAGAATTAAATCATCATTAGCATCATCATGTAGACATGTTAGGTTAATGAATGTAATAGATTAATGAAACTTTTGATAAGTAATTAATGTTAAATGTAGCTCTTGAAATTTGAATATTGTGTGTAACGTGCTAGATTTTGCATGTTATTTCAGCCTTCCTGGACCATATTTCAAAGGCCTATAACTCTGATGCAGAATACACAATTCCCGCCAAATTTCACAGGGAGGTGTATTATGGGTATAAGTGTCTACCTACCAAGTTTCATCAAAATCAACGAAGAATTGTGTAATTATTAGGTCACATACCACTATTTTTACCCCGTGCTCATTGACCACGCAAGTAGTTCCATTCTAAAAGTGTATGTATTATTTCAAAAATTCCTAGGGGTACTAAATTGTCGAATTTGGTTCCTTTTATGGCATGGATGGAAAGAAGAAGGTTTGAAAAAAAATACAGACAGGAAAAAATTTAGAAAAATTATCTTTACAGGCGCAATAGAAAGGGTGTAAAGAGGCCAATGTTTACACAAATTCCAAAGTGGAAGTGAATTTTTCATGGTAGGGGTTATTTTAGGGGCCATATCTCAGTCCCCTCTCGATTGATTTTCCTGTAGTTTGGATATGTTGTTGGACTAGTGTCATTCTATAGGTATGCTGAATTTGAACTCATTTGAGCCGGTGGAATTTTTTATATGATTTATTTTTGTATAAAGGAATAAGAGGGAAAAATAATTGTGGTCTGTGTCCTGTTTTCACCATTACAAATTCTTAGTACTACGATCCCGATCTATTTAAACCACCCAACCCAACTCAAGTATTTTCACCATTTATCTTGGAGCTGATCCAGGTGAATGAGCTTCAATGATTGTTTTCCTTCAACTGTATTATAGATCTAGATCACATGAACTGGTGTTGCTGTTTACTAAGATTATTTGGTTTGTTTTGGGGGTTTTGTGGGGTTTTTTTTTTGGGGGGGGGGGGGGTTTATTTACTTTTCTCAATTTTCAAAATAATTGCAAAGACCATTTTAATCAGCTAAAACTTGGTTCAAATTTACTTTTCTACATTTTAAAAATAATTGCGTAGACCATAACAATGATCTGAAACTGTGTGCAATATTTCTCCCTCTTTTAAAATTGAAGCTGCAATAATGTACTCCTGACATCTTTCAAATATCTGAAAATATATGCAGAGATAAAAATGAAAGAACTTCATTGTTTAGTACTCGTATCAAAATGGGACATGGTATTAATAAACTTGAAAATCTTTATAAAAGCTGCCTTATCCACTACAAATTCACAAATAAGAACACCTATTTTCTACAGTGAAGTTTTGGTCTATGTGCGAGAATTATTTAAAATTATGTTAATGATGCAATAACATCATAAAAAAGTTCAACGCATATAAAGAGTCTAATACATGTGGTACTTTGAAATATCCACCTTTATGTATTTTAATTCAGACCTGCAAAGTCATGAACGTACTTCGTAGACTTACTAGTATTACTGTATAGCTAAAGTAAGATGCTAGCTTAACTTTCTTTTTGAGCGTCTGTCCTCCATCTATCTACTTGTGAGGCAAATCCTTCATTGAAACAATTTGAATCATCTTTCATTAATGCAGTTAATCTCTATTTCGGACTTTTTGTTATTAGCTTTGAATATAAAAAGAAGTGTTAATAATTAAAATAAAAATTTTTCTCTATATGAAATGATTTACAACTGCTGAACAATTTGCAATTGTGTAGTTTACTATAGAATGCAAACGTCAACCTAGAGGATAACAAATGTAGTGTGCAGATGTCATGCTGATGAGGAAAGTTTTGAACACATAAATCATTTTAAGTTTTAAAAGGTACAGAATAAAATTATAATTTTGATATTACATGTGATGATTTGTTTTTCATATATTCAAATGGGAAAGGGAGAGGTTACCATTCTCTCTGTCCCCCCCAACACTTTGTATGAAAGTATGAATCAGAATGAACGTTAAAAAGTTACCTATTTTTACAAATAACAGCATTCACTTCCTAAGAAGAATTTTTTCTGTTGAAGAAAATGTGAAACTTTAAGATTATAATGTCTGTAAGTTATTTTTGTTTGGTTTCACTGGACTTTCTCACAAATTACAAACAAACAAATCAGTGTTACATTTATATTTGATATTACATCTGTATAAAACAACATTGTGATAATACCCTTGTTAAAAGTATAAAACAAGCAAGCTCTCCAATGTGCCTGCTCCACACCAATAAATAATACAAGCACATCAACGTCGCAAGTGAGCAGCAAATCCATACATACACATGTACATGTATGTCACC
This sequence comes from Magallana gigas, assembly GCF_963853765.1. Lineage (NCBI taxonomy): Eukaryota > Metazoa > Mollusca > Bivalvia > Ostreida > Ostreidae > Magallana > Magallana gigas. The sequence goes on along the minus strand of NC_088855.1, from coordinate 8,465,659 downwards.
ATTCCAAATGAGCTGACATCAGCAGGTTCACAAGTCGAGTCTAATGCACACATCACAAAGCATTCTACAGTTTGGTAAACAGTTGATGGACATGTATGTCTAACAGTCAGTCATTCTGTACAGAAATTTCAGCATCATTTCATTTTGAATGTTTCAATTGTTGACCCACATTTATTCAAAATTTAAAATCATACTGCATTTTAATTAAAAAAAAATATAAAATTTTACTGTTTACAATAAAACTAATGTATTTTACTACAATGTATTACAAGGAATGTATGATTTAAGGTGAATATCCACCTTTTCAATCCTATTTCTACACAACTACCGGACATGAAATGGGCTACATCATATACATGTCTAAAGAAAAATGTAATATAAGTACATGCTGATTTTGGCATAGAATTCAACCTGTGTATTACAAATTTTGTTCACCATCGTATTTCATTTTCAGCACTTTCTTTGTTTTTCTCGCTGAATTAAACACCATATAATGTGTTGAAGTGATACACGTTCCGTGATAATAAGGTAAGGACGACATTGTTATCATTACGATAATTGAAGGCTTGACCTGAAATGTTCACATCTGACAACATTTTGGTATGATACACATATCACCATATTTAGTGACCAAAACTTGAACAAAATGTATGTTTTACTAATACATTAAAACAGAAAATGCCAGCAATAATCAAAGGAGTACGGTATTCTGGTAATTTCTACTGTATATAACAGCATTTTTCTGAAGATTCAGTAACAACTACTGCTATACACGAATAACTGACAACTATTTTTTTTCTCATTTCAAATGAAATTAATATTAATCCAGGTGTGTCCAGTCAGATTCCATATTTTTTATTCATTTAATTTTCTGCAGGTAAGAATTGTACCCTAAAATTGCAATGGAAAGAAAGTTTATACAAAAATAAGAGATTTGGTTAAAACAGATTAAGAGATTATAACGCAAAGCCACACGTAAAGTCAGATGGAAAAACAAATTAAAACATGATCTGAACCTTGTACAAGTTATTAAAATCAATATCACATTCTTTATTAAAAAATGTTTTACAAAAATAAACACATCACACAACCTTTAATAATTTTCAAGCAACAATATCAAGTGCATTGGGGAGTAGGTCTAAATATACCCAATTCCAAGTGCATGGGAGTTACTTCCTTTTTTTTTTTTCATACACATCTGCATGAAATACGGGGAGAGTTTTTAGGTTCATTTTAAAATTTTTACACAAGAATTAAAACCTACCATTCAATAAAGAGCGGAATATATTTTGGTCCACTAGAAATTGTTTACTAAAATCAAAACTAAAAGGAAGCACTTTCAGTACAAATTTTTCACTCTTAAAAATACCTTCTTAAAATACATACATGATTGACACTCTAAAATGGACGATGCGATGATATGACACAAAAACACAGTTTTAGATGAACCTCATTACGAAACTGATGTGAATTGTTACTAGTATCATTTCAGTGGACAAAGCTACTGGGACTAGTTCAGATGATAATTTATTGCAGATCCTTTGGACACATTATCATTTCAGCCTAACAATCACATACACATAACTTCCACCTTCCTTCTCCCACTTACTGTACACAAATGTAAAATCATTGATAAAAGAGTTATCACATTTTCAAACAGAAACTTCAAAGTTCGTGTCATAAACCACCTTCTTCTTGCCCTCCCGGTGCCTGCCCTTCTGTTTGTGGGGGTGGTGGGACCCCTGTTGTGGGACTGGGGGCTTCTTGCCTTGTACAGCCACATTCCTTGCCCCCTGCTGATTTTGTTCCACTAAATGACTCATTTCTAGAGCCTTAACAAAAGACATAGGTCTCTTAGCAGTCCTTGGATCTTCCTCATAGAATCCTCCCTGATTGTTTGGTAATGTCTGACTTCTCCCCAGTGGGGAGGTGTCGAACGATCTGGAGTTGTATCCAGATGACACAGAGGTGTTCATTAAGGGTCTCCTATCGACACTGTCCACAGACCCCTCGGCACTGGGAGTTCTCTCCCTTCTGTGTCCATTTTGCTGACCAAAGTACTGTGGTTTATTGTACCCCGGAGAGTCGCGAGAACTGTACTGAGGTTGTGAAGGTCTGGTCTCTTGACGAGACTGGTAATTGTTACTTCTATCTATACCTGGGCTGTTCAGAATATTTCGGGCAGGAGGAGTATATTTTGATGGAGATCCCATGATGGATTCCTCTGGAAGAGCCATGGGTGCCTTTGAATCCTGTTGCCTTGCTCGTCTGCCTCTTTGAGGTGACTGTTCAATTCGAGGCTGATGAACTATAGGGGGACCTCGAGATGGTTGGTAATTACTGGACAACGATGAAACAGGCTTTGACTGTGAAGTGTCAAAAAGATTTGTATAAGAATCAGACTTCCGATAATCATGGATTTCTGAGCCTGCCGATTGGCTACTTCCCTGGCTATGTAGGTCGTCTTGGTGATCCGACAAAAGTGGAGTGCGGGGGGCCTACACAACGAATAAAAGGGGAGACAATTTCAGTAACGATACTGATGGTAAGACATCACAACATATGGCAATATCAGCTGATTAGGACTGGTGGTCGATTATGAGTATATGTTAGGTTGAGGAGGTAAACCATGCGATATAACACGTGTTACCTATGTGCTGACTACAGGATTGTGGTTATGCCCTGCAAGAGAGCCAGAAAAAAGACACTGAGAGGTTAGTGTCCAAACATGGGGAATTCTCAAAGAACAAGTACATTTATTATTGATTGATAAAGCTTTCTTTGAAAATTCCACACTATTTAGTATAGATTCACGACAAAGTACTTTTAAGCTTGATTTCATTCTGAGGCTTCATTTGAAAGTTTTATTATTAATCATATGAATAAACATTTTTTTAGCTTTTACAGCACTTTGTCTTGAAAAGTGAAAGAATGATCCCATTCACTGTGAAATATTAAGTGAAATATAATAGTTCTATGATTACTGTCATATATTGTACTGGCAAGCATATATAGCAATGTAGAAATATCTGAGATTTGGTTAAGATAATATTGTTCATTTATTACTTGTATAAAAGAAAACATTAAGATCAAATCAAAAACACATTACATATTAAGGGATAGCAGAACTCAAACTCAAATATCACTACAAAACACATGCATACATTATTTCAAATGCAAAAGGCTTGAGGCAACAGATAAGCATCATTTATGTTATCATGTAATTAGATTTACTTAAAAAAGACATATTCATTACTTTTTACGTAATAACATGTATGGCAAAATGCAATGGTTAAAAACATTTTAAATTGTGTTATTTTTTCGGTCATTCAAAAATGATGCCTTACAGCATAGTGTAGAATCATTAATATTCACAGTGGCTAATTTTTTGTAGATTTTGTTGGTATTCCTTTATCTATAAATCTATATTCTCAATGAATTAAGAAACAAAATTGCAATTACATCCCAAAGAATATGTAACCCCTAAAAAAACATCCAAAACTAAACCAAAGAAATGATTCCACACTTTATCAGTTTTAAGTCTTATAATTTCAATAAAAAAAATCAATAAATGTAGCTGTATGTTGCAAATAAAAAAACCCCCAGCATAAACACACAAAAAAGCACAACACATCCCTGTTGATTATGGAAGCTTGGTCGCATTTATCCTAATATCCAATCACTATAATACAGTTCTAATTGTATAATGTTGGGATCAACATATAGAAGCACCTAAATCCGCAATATTACAAGAAATTCAGCAAATTTTCTGCACTTTAGAAAATAAAATTTCTAGCAGACACTGTACACACTTCTATTATGTATGCTAAAAAGCAGTGTTATTCACAAAGCAAACAGTGACCTTGTCATTAGTTAAGCATTTATTTTTTGGCAAATTCCTTTTTTCTATTACTGGGTTCTACTCTACAAGCTGTGAGTGCCTTGGTCAGTAAACCCCTCAATCTGATGATTGCCACATTAACATGAGTCAGTCTATCATCACTTGTGGGCTATTCCATATACATTGTATGTCATGATGAGAATGGAACTAAGGAAAGAGGATAAATAGCTATGCTTGACACAAAATTACACACTAGAAAAAGGGTGTAACAGTAGAAAGTCTTGATTCATCAGTATGGTCTGGTGAAGGGGGTGCAGCTGTGTTTGATGGAATAGCCCACCTGCGCTAGGATTAGGACCAAAAAATCTTGCCAAGTGGTAGTCTAAAGGTTATATGCTACCGTGAAAAAGGGGAGTAACTGTGCACTTCCACAAGAATTGACAAAGGAAAACCAAGACCAACCGGTAGTGTAAAGCGTACATTTGTACTTAGTACTATTGTACAGTTTCCAGTTATAAATGTATATGTTGGCATAATATTTTTATGAATATGAAAGAGCTACAGATGATATATATGCATACAGTTTTTTTCAATGACATGTCTTTTCTTGGATATATAGGTTAGTAGTATTTGGATGAACAATTAGATGTTTACAACTTCCTGTTATAAATTTTATGAATTTATATTTACTGTATGTTTAATACCCTCTGTAAGTTTTTATGAAACATGTTAAACAAACATGCTCAGATAGAAAATGATGATTCCATTACCATTAATTTAGACCACCAATCCATATAACCAACAAGTAAAGAAAATCTTTACTATTGAATTCATAGCAATAAACACAAAAACAACAAACTGGAAAACAAAAGAATCAAGATAACTTAATATACAAATATAGTAATGTAAATACATGTAACAAGAGAATACAAATCAAATTTGCTTTGATGGCAAATCATTTATATTTTTGTTTTACTCAACATTTCTCAAGAAGTGAATATTAATATCAATATAAGCAATTTTAATTTTTTTTTTAATTTAGTTAATATCAAGAAATGTCAAATATTAATTTTCTTCCACCTAGTAATTTTAATGAAAATTTACATGTCTTAAGTATTAGTTCATTTAATATAATTTCCTTCAATCAAAACAAAATTGTCTCTCTCAACAAAAATTCATTGAAAAAAAAATATTTGCTGAGTTTAAAAAAAGAGAGAGATTTATCACAGTTTTATACTGATTCTTTAACAGAGGCAGAAAGAAAAAAAAGATTTAAAAAGGAAAAACAGCACACATAACAGACATGGGTTCAAACCTGGTACAATATCTTACATTTTGGTTCACAACTGCAGTATTTCTTTTCACTCCATTGGTGCTTGCATCAGAATACAGCTTGATTTCTTTGTTAGCAGATGAGTACTTGACTTTCAATGCATCTAATGATAGTGTTCTATGTTTAGGCACATAAGAGGATAATCTAAAATAGACAAAAGTCAGCTCTTACATGAATAGTCATAGTACATTACTTCATTCTCACACAATAATTTTTTTATATATATTTTTAAAACAAATACATGTACTGCTAAGGTGAACCGCAACAATCTAAATATGCAGTTGATTGCCAAAAGTTATAGTCCTGTTCTTCACACACTTATGATGCCATTTTTCATATTGCTTTAGTTTATACTTGTGCTGAGCTTATTTTCAAGCACTTACTTGGGCCAGACAGGACCACACAGGGCATATTTACAGTTCAAGCAGCATCCTTTGGTGAAGGGATTGTGTCCTCCTTTGAACCTGCCAGTGACCTACGAGAAACATGAATGTACTTACATGTATATAAAACAATATGGTACAAGTTTCATAATTCATAAAAAGATATTGTCACTTTTTCCTCTGTCTGTTGCTTATGGAGAGAATGCAAAGTAAGGAAAAAACTTAGAGAAAATTACCTGTTCATTGGTTGTTCTCCCCCTTGACACCAACACGATGTGAAAGCCAGTAAGCCCTGACACAGGGAATACTAGTAACCCAATAATTATCATGTCTATTAATCTATGTCAACAGTCAAGGATCCAACAAGTAAGCATCTCATTATCGTGATTAGTTTCATTATCTTTTTAATATTAAAATTCAGATAAAAGTTACAAACAAGTTGTTAAAAGCAGGATATATATATACCAGTACTTTATACTTTTGAAACTTTTCAACTTTATGGATTTCTTGAATATATGTAACAGGTGGTGAAAAACAAGACTCAACAGCGACTCGATCTCAGGGCCTCTGGCACACTGTAACAACAGTCAAACCACTGAGCTACTTAGACCCCACATACTGATTGACATTAACCACCTATTAATCCAGTGACATCATATATGATCAACTGGTAAAAAAAAGGATACGCTACAATATTTCCAACAGTTTTTAGATCTTCTTTGTGCCTTAGGACATACACCAAGCAAAAGGAGAAGACACTGATCATATGAATGCACAATGAACACAAGAAAAGGAAGAAAAATCTGTAGTTCCTCCGGCCTATACAGTTATTCACCCATGGGCAGTGATGGTCAAATGTCTGAAAAATAAACCATTTCATTGAATACAATAAACAAACTTGAAGTACAGCGCGGTAATTTTATATTTTGGATTAACCTTTTAAAAGACAGAGATCCAAATTTTTAGTACCGTAATCAACCTTGTCAAACCTTTAAAACTTAAAAGATAGATAAAAAAAACAGTTCCCTCTGCATGTTCATCAAAGATCTTACCTCAATACATTTATTACAAACACTACAATGGGAGCATCTGGGTGGCCGATAAAATTGGCAAGTGGTACACCACTTCATTCTGACTGCAATTCCATTTATTTCTACTGGCTTGTACAATGGTGCTCGAAAATCATCATCTTTTACCTCATCTTCATGTGCTAGAAATGAGGATAGTGTAGTATTCAATTGTATTAGGTATCAGAGTTAAAGATTACTGGTAAATAACTGAAACTGTCACAAGTATTGATAATTAATTACACAAGTCTATATACCATTTAAACAAAAAAAAATTGTTAAAGCAATATGAGCTGCAATTTTCATGTCGAAATTTTTTCTTTAAAGAAAATGTTATTTTCTACTAAAATGACAAAAAATATCATGGTTTTTAAATTTCTGTTTGCCATATTTTTTAGGGAAAAGCTTAATTTGAGCAAAACTGAATTATTGTCGTCCTGTACAAAAATTGATCTGCTATATATTCCTTAGAAGAGAAATCTGTCTTCTTGCAAAAAATAATGTTTTTTCAAGTCTTATTTATCATAAAAGTTTAACCTATATGCAGACTTATCATACAAGCAGGTTTTTACTGCAAAATAAAGTTCTAAATAATACACCTCATATTGCTTTAAGGTACCTATTTAAAATTGATAAGGTAATAAAATTTTGATATAAAATGATAAAAATATGCAACTCTGGAAGAAATTACCTCTGGGATAATATCCTGGGTCCATAAAAGTTGCAAGCCCAAAGTTGAGCAAGACAAATAGAGTAAGAATGCCCTCATATATTGGAATCGCTAGCGTATACAGCAAAGAAAAGTCGATCAAGGCAGGGCACCTGTAATAATAAGTAAAACTAATACAGTATAAACATTGACATAAATCAAAATCAAAGTTTTTTGGGGATTCCAGTAAAATTACAGGTACTGAGAAATATTTGCCCGTTTTATTTTGCCCCTTTCGCCCTTTATACACAATTGTGTCTGGGCGAATTCAAAATGGAAACTGTTTGCAGAATGGTGAAAATTATGCAGAGCAAAAAAAACCCTGTATACAGTATTCATAATTTCTTGTTACTTTTAAAATACATGTACTTAGTTTACACAACTTGGATATTACAAAGTCATGGATATGGCAATTTATTTTTAGTCTTATAAAATTCAGAATACCGGTAATAACCAGACATACCCTATGGCAATTTCTACTAAATAGACTTTTATTTTTGTTCAAATATAAATCCTTCATTGAATATATAATCTGACAATTTTAGATGTGAGTTTTATATTTGATACTTTTAAAAGCATCTCCAGGGGGTTAATTAAAGGTAAGAAAAACCTCTTTAGATCACATTCAGCAATTTGCTCTACTTCCCGATACAAAATTGTTATACAGATATAACGAATTACAAATATGGTTAAGTAAATCTACAGGTCCTTTGAACTTTGCTACAAACCACTTTAACTAATCATTAAATGTAAAATTATCTAAATCTTGTTTTAGGATAATAGTATTTGTTTTTATGGGCCTCTGTAGAAAAATTTTATTTGAATAAATTGAGGATTTTGCATATTTCAATTATGCACTTTGGGTATGCATTTAACTATTTTTAATTATTCATTAACCAGTAACTTTCATTTATTTTATATTCAAAGTCAAACAAATAAGTCTTAAACTATTTTAGAATGTGGTCATTGAATTTCTAAGGATATTCTACAGGCCATTTGTCCACTTTCATTGCTTACAATTGACCAAATTACCATTTTAGACAGTAAAATGGACAAATTAATAGCAGCAGTCCTACAACAAGATTGATCATAACCTTTCTGACCTCCTTTGTTAATTCTTGACAATCGTAGAATGAAATCATTTTAAAATTGTGAGTAGCCTGATGAAATTGCAATTTTTTTGGTACACACAATTATTTGCAGGTTGTATATTTAATACTCCTGCCTGGTTACACAATATTGTCCAGATTAAACAAACAGATGAGGGGCCAGAGATGGCTGATAATTGGGAAGAGGATATGATACGGGAAGTAAAATTATATTCTTATTTCGTTAAAAAAAAATTAATTAATATCAAATTTCAAAGTAACATAATTCATACTGGGTCAGACGTAAAGAACTTTGACAATCAAAATTAACATAGTATACATCATTTTGTTTCAAACGATGTGGATTTCTATACAAAAACCTACAACGAGGATCTATTTAAAGAATCGCTAAAGTTTAGCAACGAATTTCATACAAAGTATGTATGACCAAGATCACGAATTTTAATACCCCGGAAAATTATTTGAAAACGTACACAAAAACAAAGAAAAGTGACGTCGTTCCTAGGGTCAAACCCCACGCACAGATTGCAGGAATTAATCTGCTTGACATTGTATTTCACGGCGAACTCTACTTCTCATTATTGTTGGACTTCATAGCTTGGGTAAGTCCTTCGGCATGAATAACAGTTTGGTATCCTCCATTGACCGAACAACACACAAAACTTAACACTTCGACGTTGACCATAGTTCATATAATCGATTATATTCGACAACAAACTTTTAAATTAAATAATAGATTTGTTAATCTATATTCAAAGCGTTAGCCAAAACACGTTTCATGGCAAGTATGTATTGAATCACTGTTATTTTACTGTGCGTATGAATATTATGTGATCAAATATGAATGGCATTTGCTAAAACCAGGAAAATACTGTCGAAGAAGTATAGGCCATAGGCCCTTTTTTACTAAAGCGCATAGAATAAATTTGTGTTATTTTTCCAGATTTTTCAAGATTTCTCTTTTTGTCTTTATGTTCGATTTTTTTTTTATTCTAACTATGATTATGTTTTGATAAATACATTGTGCTATTGTAATAGCCCTGTTAAACAATTTAGATCCGCCACTAAATGAGAGAAAATTTTACACGTTGGGCAAAAAGGTACTAATTCTCTACAAACATATTTACAAGGCACTCATTATCAAAAAGAGAAAGGGGCAGGGGTGCCTGACCGCCCACCTTTATCGCAGCAAACATTATCCTAATTTTACGTATAGAAAATAGAAATATTATGGAGTCCCCCCCCCCCCCCCCCCACGCTTTTAGGTTTCGTAAAAAAATTGAAAAGAAATTAAGGAAATTTACAGTGAAAGGAAAGTTATAGGTATACGCAACCCTTCTCCCACGGACAGAGACATAAATTATTTATGTCTCTGCCACGGATTAGGATTTTCCTGATTTTTTAATTTGACTTTTTATCTTCAGTTTATTGCTCGTCAAGGTTGTTTTTGGGTGAACCCCCCCCCCCCCCCCCAACACACACTTTAAAAAACCGATGCCATGTGCCTGTCCACTGGATGCTTTTTGGTAGTTATCTTTTTGAAGAAAAAAATAATAGATGGGGAGACTAACTCTTAATTCTAATTAACGAGTAAAAAAGTTCGAAAAAAGGAAACACTATATTCTACCATTTCTAATCCGTGCGAGAAGGGGTGGTGGTAAAATATATTAAAAAGGAGTACCTTCCGCCAAAAGATAATGCGTGCCTGTTATGTACAGTTTTAGATAATGAGATTTAAACATGCAGCTGTAAAACGAACATAAAACCACTAAGAGTCTTTAAGTTTAAACACATTTTAAGGGATTGAAAAAAAGTTCTTACAACTTACGAATTCCTCTCCATAGTCTTTTGAATGACATAATTTATGAAACTTTGAAATACTGAAAATAACTTACCTTAACCTCTTAACCAGTTATAGAATGAAGCAAACCAGGTACGCACCCTGAACAAACGCACGGGAAAGTATTCTTATATGATGAACGCGCACCGCATAAAATAAGAATTGCAATCATTAATTAATTTAAAGCAATAAAAATTAGGCAGCTCAATGGTCACATTTTACCATACTAATAGTTAGGCCTTTTGTTGTCTTTTATTAACTATAAATTATCAACTCTTTAGAAAGCTGAATTTTGCAGTACAATATTTTTCTTCAAAGTTAAAAGTTATTATTAACAAGATGCAATTTATAAGTGCATGCGGACAGGCATACATGTGTTACATATTCTTAAAAAGAGGACAAACCGTACTGAGCCCCCCCCCCCCCCCCTCCCACCCCCACTACTTTTTTTTGGCAAAGTTAGACATGACTATACTCATACCCCCTTCTTCTTTTTTTTTGCTTGTCAAGATTTATGAGAAGGTCTAACCCCCCCCCCTTCCTTTCAATTTCCGACGCCACTGTAGAAATGTTCATTCCAACTTTTTTTTCGGACTATGCGAAAACAAGATCTATAGTATGGAAAGTTTCGATGCCGAAAGTTTCGGTGCCCGAAACATAGACACGTGCCAGTAATGGAAGGGTGGATTCGAATGGTTTTATAGATGATAGACAGATTGATTCACTGAGTATATATATGCATATATAATTATAGTCCTGTTTCTTTAACCAAGTGCGCAAGCTAGGTTAAACAAAAGAAAAAGATATTCTACTAGAGCGTAAACTTCTGTCTATCACACTTGTACAGTTGTAAATTGTGCCTCTTATTTAATATTAAGCCTCGTTGCTCACGCAGTGTTGAGAAACATGACGCAAGGTGGCATAAATCGAAAAAGAATGACAGCGTCCTCTTAAAAAAAGCAGTGGGATCAATCCGATCATGATGGTTTATGATATATAACAACAACAAAGTGTCTGCTGATTATCAGTTGCAGTTAATCAGTTAATCCAAGAACAGCGCCGATGTGGATTTTTTGCCTATTTCGGGAAATAGCAATATCTTTGAAACTTCCTGTAGACGAACCGTATTTCAAGTGAAACTCAAACAAAGGTGCCTACACGCAAAGTACCGTCGTGATTTATCAAAATGGAATCGCTAGAGGAAGATTACATTGTGTTTAAGTGAAAAACGACCTTATATTATTTTGGAGATTGTTATTGACTTATTCTGCGCTACAACAAGTGGCAAGGGAGACAACACCGAACAGCTGATGGGAAATCATCATACCAATCACGATGAAACCAGACAGAAATCCAGTCCAGAATCTCACGGCGGTGGCGTCTCCACTAGATCATCTGTATTTGGATCTAGTGCAAAGCTCAACTCAGCTTGTCTCATCAAACTCTTTCAGGTTATTGTCATTACACATCCCTCATAGAGTTCAATTCATTAAAAATTACTTAGTAATGTACATGGTATTTCAAAATTAAGTTTTTTAGACAGTAAGCAAACCAATTTAAATACCATGGGTTATAAATGTATCTTCCCTATTTCACCAATCTTCTCCAAGATCCATATTTATATTTTCAATCAGAGACATGATGAACTATACAATTGTGTTGTCTCTTTCGTTTATTAATGTATAGTATGACTGTCAGTTTTATACCAGTGTTTGAAAAAACCGTCCGCCCAACTGCCCGAGATACATAACTTTTGGAACAAATTTGTTTGCACGAGCGCCCGACTGGACGTGGATATTTTTTGAGCCAAGTGTATATAATATCGGAATTGGAGTTTTGAGGATTTTTCACTGATTCTTGTCACACTATCACTTTCCTTGTATGGTCTTTAAACAACAGTCAAAACAAGCGTTTAATTCACATAGACTATATGCTTGACATGTGAGATAGAGTCGCTAGTCATGCTAAGGAATAATGTAGGGAAATCTCAGCGAGATTCGTTGAGACTGAACATTTTTTTTATGTCTCTTCTGAATCTCAGACCAGTGCGGCACACAGTGATTCAGTAAAATTTGCCTCAACTTCGGCCGGTTGTTACGATAGAAATACACTGAATGAAGTAAACTTTTTACTTTGAACATCATTTTAATTCCTTATCAATATATAATGTCCGTTCCCTATCGGTAAATGTTTCAATTTCAGAAAATATGAACTTGTTTATATTTAATTCATTTCAACAATCTGAAGAGACGTCCGTCAAAATTTTTCAGTCTTGACAAATCTCGCTGAAATTAGTGAACGATAACTTTACAACCAAAAACAACAAGTTTTTGATGAAACAAAATCAAAAAACAGATTTTTGAATGTTTTACATGCAAATTAAACAAATGTCAAATATTTTCTTCGGGCTGGTTGAATTTTTACAGGGCTGACAATTCATACTAGCTGTCAGTCCTGAGTGTCTAGCTAGTTTTCTGACGAGTTTAAAACACTGTTTATACTTTATTGTTTGTAAAAGAAATGAAACAGTTTCTTTATACATGTGACTGAAAGTGCAGGAAAAAGAAGCAATTATAGAAAAACAATAATTTCTACTAGTATATTCTAAACTGCATGTAAAGAATTTCTGTGTTATTCATCTTCCTTTATTTGTAAGAATTGCAAACAGATCATTCCTTGAAAAATTAATAACTTGGTTTCAATATCAACAAACTTAAAAAAAAACACCCTAAAACCCATAGCCCCACTCCTTCATAATGGTCCCTCAATACCCTAACCTCTTGATATATTTTTCTATTTAATAAATGATTATGACAACCTAGTTGGTTTTTGTTAAATTTCCTGCATTACGTAATATTTCATACTACATGTAGTAAACACCCATAAATGATACAATACGATTAATATTTTCTATGCCAAACAACATTCAAATCTGCACATGCATTATTCGTAGCATCTTGAACACATTACAAGATATTTACTGTTTGATTTAATTTCGATCACCATGAAATGTCATAGTTTTGCATTTTTATTGTCCTAGGAAATCAACAGTACTTTGTCCTTGATTTTTAATATGCACAGCAAATACATGTATTGAAATCTGCATGATGATAAAATTCTGCCCTTGCAAATCAAGAGTTCCGCTTAACTATTGCTTTATTTCCATTAAATACCAGGTAAATGATGACTGGGTGATGAACAATTTTGTCATTTATTGAGAATTTACAAATAATATACAAAATTGATAAATGTACATGTATAGAAAACTTGAAACAATCATAAAGACAATAAAATATGAGACCTAAAAAGGGTGAATTGTTTGTTTTGTTCTTTAATTTATATACTTAGAGTATTTTAATCAGATGATACTCAAGACTCAGTGTACACATTTGTGTGTGATAGGGTGTTATTTCCTTCCTTTGTTGATGTTTTAAGTTGATGATAAAATTATTCTTTATTAACTCCAACTATATTCAACAGCTGTCAAATAGTGTACAATGTAAGAGTGCAGCATAGTTGTGGCCATTTTTAGACATCTTGTCAGAGAAGGAAAGCTCTCCTTAAAGATATACTGGCATGCAGTAAACCATTATCGATAAAACTTTAAATTTAGAATTCAAAACTTTTCGTCACAACATAATAGTTTATGGGGAAAAAGTCATATCTTAAAATTTAAGGTTGATCTGATCAGTGAGGGTTGATGTGTTGACCGCACACCCTCCTTAAATCCACATGTACTTGCTACACGGATCTCTCTCCCAGTGTCCATCTGTGCTAAGTATCCCAACCTTGTTTTCATCTCTTCACCACTCTTCACTGCTCCTTAACTTTGGTACTCTTCAGAAAACAGACAGTGACAACTATTTATGCCTTTCTCTGAAAAATTATTCATTTCTGTAGAGACACAACAATTTTATTGAAACTGTTTATTTTCGTGAATCCATTTACAACCTTGAACTTTCTTTTTTTTGAAATTGTAATTTATATGTAATGTGGTTAGCAACAATAAATTTAATGAGGCCTTGGGGCATAGTTTATAAAATGAAAAAAAAAAGTTTACTTTAGTTCTAATTGGAAGTGCTAGAAGGCTTGCGCACAGAATATTTTTTTTTGCACAGAATTTTTTTTTTCACAGCTGTTTCATTTGAAATAATGAGTTATTATTTCTTCCAGAAACTGGAATTGACAGCAGATGAACAAAACCGGCACCCTGGGGAACTCAGTCGAGCCACTTTTGAGGTGAGTCTCTGGGGACTAGGGAAGATCTTAGCTTGGTGAAGTAATAAACACTCTGGCTCCTGTCTTTGTCTTTCTCCCCTCATCTTCTGAAACAAAAGCAATAATCATAAAATTTGCAAACTAACTGAATTATATAAGAGGAAATGTATTGCTTTAGAACAGTGAGGGGATAAAAGTCAAATTTTGAAGTTCTTGTTAGTTTTGAATGCTTAAGATTCCCATTGTATTACAGCATTATTGTTCAGAAATTCTTCTGATTTAAAAGGAAAAGAAAACAAAGAGAAAAATTATTTTGATATTAATAGAATCATTCATTATTACGAGTGTGGGATAGTGAAATTCCACCGAGGGGACAAGATTCACGGTCTAGGACGAGGCTTTGCCGAGTCCTAGACCGTGAATCTTGTCCCCTCGGTGGAATTTCACTATCCCACACGAGTATATAATGAATGATTATTTTTCTCGCATTATATTACCTTAAAAAATGATGTTTGACAACTTTCTGTTATGACGTTCAAAAGATTACTTTCAGTTTATTCCTCCGCGTGCTTCAAATAGTGCAAGTCAAAATGAGAGCATACAACAGTTTTTTAATTAAAAATATGATAAATTGTAATTAATTAAGCAACACAATTACTTAATGGATAATCTCAATGCACCATTTTGCATTTCCCTACAGCAGACAACGTTTGTTTATGTTTTAAAACGGCGTAGTAATACACAGTGTAAGACAGAAATATCTCACACTGCTGTCTCACACCGGACAAACCGATCTCACACCGGTGATAATGCGAGAAAATATTTTCCCCTGAAATCTGTCCTCAGGTAATGCAGCTGGTAATGAGAATTTTGTAGAGCAATGACTTGCTCACAGAACAATGTCCTTTCCTTAAATATTGTCAGACACAATTGTCAAACATAATTGTCGTGTAAATATTGACTAGTTACACAAAATAAGCTGCAGAGATAAGGAATATATTGTCTTTAAAATTGTGCGTCAAAAGATCTGATGCAACAGAACGTAAAACATGAGGACAACCCTGGCCTGGAACTTTGACATGATTAATGACATTATATGGCACTTGATATGGTTCTTAAATCATTAATTCAACACATTCTTGACCTATTTAGTCTTTGTAGAATGCATTTTTTTTTTTGCTTGATGTATTTTTCAATCATCATTCAAGCAATTTTTTTTCTATGTATTTTTCCATCACCATGGAAGCAGTTTTTTTCTTGATTGTATTTTTCCATCATTAGTCATGATCTAAAGTTTTTAAAAAAAATATTGGTGCAGTTGATCTTATTCTTATTTGAATGGGCATTTTTTCTCTGGGATGATTTAGTCAATATAGAAGAACTTGTATATAGAAGTTAAAAAATTCCATGAGCTATTTAATACATGTACTTAAATTTGCTGTAAATGCAATTTATTAATATGTCTATGTAGTATTTGTACATACCAAATCCTTAAAATCATTTATGAAAAGTAACAAAAAATTACCATAATGAAGAGTGTCACATTGTCTTATGAAATTATATGAAGTAGTCAATTATTTTGTCATCCTTAGGAAATATCCCAGGTCCCTTTTGATACATTTTGAAATTTAATGTACTGTAATGTACATACAGATTCATCTATTTGTTGGGAGTGCAATACCAGTACCTTGTGTAATTGTATAACGTTTATTATTTATAATCTTTTTACTTCTTTCTTTCTGAACTCTGTATAAATTCATGCAGTCTGGGCCAATTATTGGATAAAACTTATTTTGAGAAATTAAGAAAAACTATTGTTCATAAAATTTTAACATTGGATTGTGGCAGTTGTTTGAAGTACATGTATCACCACACATTATGTTTGGCATTTGTGTGTTGTGGGAGAGAGATGACCAAGCAGTGAAATTATCAAAATCACAACCCCTCCCCCCCCACCCCCACCCCCCCCCCCCCCATAAAAAAAAAAAAATTAAATTACCCAGGTAAATCTTGAAAATTGTTTTGGTATCTAGAGGATATATTTACATTATATACACCAGTATTTGAATGTGAATGCTTGCATGTGTTGTAGAATGCCTTCCATGGCCCTCTCCACACATTTGGGAAGCTACTGTACACACAGATGGTCAGACAGACAGCTAGTGGGGACCGGGAAAGAATCACCAAAGAACAGTTCACCAAGGCTGGCAAGGAGCTTCTGAAACTGTACGATGAATCCTCCCAACAGGAGTACTACTTCAAACTGTTTGCCAGCGGAAAGGACCATCTCACAAAAGAGGGTAGGTCTCTCATAAGATCTTTCTGTGTTTTCTTTTTATTAAGATCAAATATTACAGGGCATATTATGTTACCTGTGAGAAAGAGGGCAAGTTGCTGTGCTAATGTCAACTGTCCATAGGTCAACCTTTTTATTTTCCATGTCATAAAATGTAGAATACATGTAGCATTACAGCATTACAATGCATAACCTCTGTTGAGGGTCATGTTACAGACCAAAGGTCACATGGTAAAACTACTGATATACATGCATTTGTTTCAGATATATTTTAAGGAAGAGGTCATACATGTATTTCACTAACTTTATCCATTTTAAAAAGCATGTGCAAAAATAAAACTGCTGAGATATAAAATTGAACGACACTTTAAAGCATAGCATGCTTTATGGTCTTTTCTCAGATGCTCTGCAGATGGTCAAGGTGTCCTATGCTCTCACTCTGTCAGCCACCATGATTCCTTACTCCAAGGGCAGCAACGATGATGCTTTGTTTGAGGGCATTGTTCAAGGCATGGTACGACCTCATGTTAGTCTACCTTGTATTGCAGTTGATACAAAAGCTTGTTCACATTTCTCTTGTTCTTTGAAGCAATTTGAATTTGTACATCTGAAAAGTGAAGAAAACTGTCTTTTGTATGCCACTGATTTAGCACAAGATCTATGTAATTCATGCATTTTTTCTTACCATGCTTGTTCTTTACATTAGTTTGGTATAAATGAGAGAGTGACATTCCAAGATTTTACCTCATGGTCTAAAAAGAACAGCCCTCACTTGTTCTGTGGGGTTCACAACTGGGTATACCAGATTCTCACTGGCTCGAAGATGCCTTCAGAACTGGTAAGTATTCATGTAATATAAAAGGAGAGAAAAGGGATAAGCATGGTGAGAGAAGTCAAAGTCCCTCTCAATAAATAAGTCATTTGTATGCTGAAAAAGAAAGGTTATGACTAATTGCAGTGTACCCAAATAAAAGGTACTAATTAGGTGATTAGCCAGTATGTATGACTCAGCACTTTGAGGGATCATGCTGTAAGCAGTACTTGTCAGAAGCTGTCAGAAGCTCAGCACTGTTACAGGAGTTTTTTCAATCACTTGATAATCATGATGTAATCTGGCAGGACTTGGCTAGAGAGACTATCCCAGCTCTTCTGTAATAACAAGGGGCTCCCCTGGGAGGGAGGTGTCATTGCAGCCTATCTGATGTCATCAAACACGTTCTGGCAAATTGTTATTTGTTTATAATAAAAGGCCATGGATTGATTTATGAGAAATGATACTTTTTTCAGTAAATGGGTTTGCTCATCCTTAAGCTTTGTTTGATGGGTTGTTTACATTGCCTTATCTCAATAGAATTTATTATTTTATTAGTACCGGTACATAAGTATAATGGGTTTGTTATTATTTTTTGCAGAGACTTATTCATACTGATTCTCCACATATTTTAATTTAGTCACAAGTCTTGATCCATATTCTTTTATTCTTCTCACACATTTCACCTATTATTGATTATTTTAAAGCAGTTCAAATGCTAATTACTTTACCAATACAATAGGAAGTGATACCTTTGGAAATACATGTATGTCATTTCACTGTAAAACAGACAACATGTTTGCAGGAAAAATTTCATAATTGTAAAAATTTTAGACGTAATAACATGTAATAAATTTAATTTTCACTTTCTTTACACATACTAACAAGTGTCCCCATAATTTGAAACTTGTGATTAACATTTTCATCCTAAGATAAAATACCAAACACAAAAAACACAAAAAAAATTGTCACATTATAGATGATATTGAAGATGATGACAAGGTGATCAAACCAATGTACTGCAATTATCGGTACTAATGTACTGTACAGAAAGTAAATGAAATATTGTTTTGAGATAATAGATGAAGATTGCTACACAAATGATATTCTACTGACATATACGATTACCATAATATCACACATACAGTAAATCACGGTTATAGCGAAAACGCTTATAATGAATTGACACTTACAGCAAAGTGATTTTACTTTCTGTGGATTTATTACTTGTTGTATACATGACAGATATAATGAATTACACTTATGACGAAGCAAAATTGCCCATCCCTATACGTTATAAGTGTGTTTTTCTGTATTTTGAAATCCCAGTAAACTAAGCGAGCACTGAACCACTGACTGTACAATTACAGGAAGCTGCTAAGGTTCCCCAGTTGGAGAGATTTGTGGAGGACAAGTATACTATGAGTATGGGGATGTTGTGGATGCTGACTACAGTCATACCTCAGTCCTATACCCACAACCCCGAGGAGAAAAAGGAGAAACAGAAAAGCAGTGAGAAGAACCCCCTGCTGAACTCCTACCACCTCATAATGAAGCTGGTGGGTGTACAATCAAATCTATAGTCTATATTAGTCTCCCTGCTGAACTCCTACCACCTCATAATGAAGCTGGTGGGTGTACAATCAAATCTATAGTCTATATTAGTCTCCTTGCTGAACTCCTACCACCTCATAATGAAGCTGGTGGGTGTAAAATCAAATCTGTAGTCTATATTAGTCTAAACAAATGGTACATATGTATTGCAACACAAAAACGAAAAAAAAAATGGATCAATAGACAGGTCTGATTAAATAATAAGTAACGATGAATGAACTAAGAAATGTGGAAGGGTGAGGTTAAGTTAAAGAGGGAGCATAAACATTAAGAACTATACAAGATAAAGTGTAAGAGTTTTAGTATTGTTAGACCAAACAGCTGTGAAGGCTTTGTTTGAATATCAATCCATTCCCATTTCCATTCATATCATCTCAAAAAGTTCCCATTTATCAAATAAATTAGGTAACCAAATCTCTTCACATATTGAATAGTAAATATAAATATTGAAGTATCTTCTTCAACTAAAAAAATTTCAGTTTCCTTCCCCAACACTTTCATTGTACATGTATTTATTTGCACAAACTAAGAATGATTTATTATGTAAAACTTTTATGTTATTACCCAGTAGAGTAGTTACCAGTACATATATATTGAATTCCACAGTTACACATAATTCAATGCAACATCTTTTTAGTCTTTCTTGCAATGATTGAGAAATTGGGGATTTGTGTTGCATGCCCATATTTATATGACAGTCTGTCTGAGTACCAAGAGTGATGTGTAGTGATGTGATTATGCAAAGCATCAATGTCTGGCTGCATTCTCCACGTACATGATTACTGAATACTGATTATCTCATGGTGACTGACATTTTGATAAAGAGAGCTGATGATCTTTGAATATAAACAAAATATGCAACTGTTATCTTTTAACTTTCAAAACCTGTTGATTTGTACATGAAGGAGAAGACTTTTACTGACGGAAAATTGCATGTCCCATGGAGCTATAAAACAATAAGTTCTTTTGTGGGTTGTTCGAGATATCCCCTCTATACCTTTGTCTTTCATGAATAATTCATAACAAAACACATTGATTTTTTTTTCCCGGTAGTCTCGTATCATTAATATCTGATGTTTGTTACCATATCTGGGACTTCAAACAGGGCCACGTTTAGGTAAAATAGATAAATTCATAATCGTGTGATGAGTTAATCTAATGAATCTGAAATATTGATTTGCAAAGAAATTCACAGAAGTGTGTATGCTTGTACTGGGGATATACATGTAGATGAGTGAAAGTCATCTTCTTGTGTCAGATCTACTAATATGTTTGTGGTCTATAAAGTACATGCACATGTACAAGGTATATGGCAGGGACATATATGTCTGTATTCTTTCCTTCCATCTGTCTGTCTATGCTTTACATGCTTGTTTTTCTTTTTTGTGTACAGGGACTAGAGTTTCTTGATTATATTAGATGCACAACTATGACACTCTGTTAATTACCATTAAAATAAACTCTTTAGGAAGTGGAAAAATTGTTAAATGAAAGAATCATTTTCTTTTTATATGATTGGTTTTTAGAAATTCAACCATTTATGGCAGTGTTGACTTTCATGAAGCACGCAGAGTGATTTTTTGTAAAAGTCAGATCAGAGAAAATTCGGATTTTCAGCCTTTTTTATTCAATTAATTGTAGTATTTGCAACACAACTCTATTAATTTTGTTCTATAAGAACTTATGCATGTTCACAGTATAACTAGTTGAAAGAAATTGCCATTTAAAACTGAATTATACGTCTTTTTTAACAGCATGTAGGGTTTGTAGCTTCTATTTCAATAGAGGTCAGAGGAAATTCAGACGTTATTATCTTTTTTTCTAATTCACCAACATGCCAATTATTTATTATTAATTTTTTGCTATTTATCATTTCTTCAAAATTACATTAAAAAAATAAGAGTGTAATTATATGAAATAGTATTTTTTGCAATTTTTCAAGCTCTGGTCACGTCAAAAAATGTCACTTTTTTAGTGGTCAGAGGAAATTCAAACTAAAATAGCGGATTAAATAAAAGGAATTCTTATAATCCATTTTCAGATAAATAGAGTATTTTATTAACCTTTTTAATATTTTGGTGAGAAAAGTTTTCTAGTTAATTGTAAATATGTCTTTTATGACATTTTTAATTTGCATTAAAGGTTTTTTTTCTCGTTCTAATTTTTTGAACATGGGTAAGTTTGAAGGTCGTTGCCATGGAAACGAACTCACGAACATATGCTTAAAATGTCTTTTTTGACAAAAACAAATCGATTAGAGTCTGTTTAAACAATTTTTTCAATTATTCAATTAGTTTCATGTCAGGTTCACATATCCTTAAGCTCATTTAGAAGAAATTGAATTGCATACAAATATGAGAGAGAAGAGAGATAGGGAAGAGATGGAGAGAGAGAGAGCAATTCACCTGTACCATAACTTTATGACCTTGATCTTTTCCATGACTTTTACTTCAATATTCCTCATTTTGCCTGTACCTAAGTTTCAGAGAAACTGTTCAAGTCATTTTATTTACCGGTAATCAAATATCATACACTGATATATTAGAGGAATTTAACTTTGTCATAACTTTATCAGCGTGACTTACTCTACTGGCGTGCGACCAGTTCTCGCCGAGTACCATTTCTCGCCAGTACATTGTGACGTCATTTTATCAACACATAAAATTATATACGAAAAATGACGTCACAATGTACTGGCGAGAAATGGTACTCGGCGAGAACTGGTCGCACGCCAGTATGATCTGAACACCATAAATTTTATTTTCAACAAAAGAAATGAGGTACATTTTAAAAAGATATATACTTCATGTTTTGGTCTGGCCAATTTTGGATGTATCATCACTGACTTTTATTTTTTTTAAATCAAGTTCTTAAAGATTATTTATCATTGTCACTCCCTAATGTGAATACTGGTATAGCAAATATTTAGGTAAACAAGTATCTCATCTTTATACAACGTCTATAAATGTTTGACATTTTAAAAGTTGTCCATCTCTCTCTTCCAGGCTCAGCTGACCCGCTGCCAGAGCTGGACTTTACTGTACGACAGCCGGGAACATGGCCTCTCTCATAACAGGTCACACACCTTTATATCTGTAAAAAGACTCCATGTCTGTTGAAAGCTCTGCCTCCAAAATTAATGAAAAAAATATAAAATTACCTTAGCGAACCCCAGAAACGTACTGACATCTTTGTCTTTACAATTAAAGATACAATAATAAACATAACTAACCATTTTATTTGTTACAGATTTCATCACCATATTTCATCATATCATGGCCCCACTATTACTCTGATTTCCTTTGAGGGTAGGAACACATACTGTCTGGCACTGGACAAACCATGGAGGTAAAGACTTCACCATAGAGTACTGTGCTCAAGGGAGGAAACTCTTTATATTTTCAATACTGACATATGATTGTGTGATTACCTGCATCACACAGGGAAAAGTGCCTCATATTATTTTCATGTGATTTCCTTTTCATATGAAAATCATGCAGAAATCATATGAGATTCATGCTAGCCACTCTTGCCCATATGTATTAAGGTACTTCTCAGATTTTAGTGATTTGTAAAGATAGACTAATATTACTTGTAGAGAGGGCTCCAGCAGGTTTGGGGGAGAGGATTCAATGCTAATACAGATCTCACCTATCTTCAGAGTCATGCAAAGTAAGTCAGAAATGGTCTTTACACATGTACAATTATTAAGGCATACTAGTTATCAAATAACGAATAAATAAAACAGGCTTATTTCATTTAAAAAATGTACCTTATTCAGTAACATAAAGTATTGTTTATTTTTTATTTCCAGATAACTCAAATATTGACATATTGTTTATTAATGTAATAGGGGTTGATTGATGAATACATCACTAAAAGATGTTAGAAAATTGAAGGTACCAGGTAATCACATATGTTTCTAAATTAAGGTGGAGCCCCACTCGTAACATGGAATGAGTATTCGCGTGACCTTCGTAAGGGTATTTACTTGGGCAAGGAAGGAAGGTCTCTGGTGCTATTTATTCCCGCAGACTTTGACTCGGTGGAACACTTTGGAGTGAACTGTGCTCTTCACAAAATAGAAGTAACTTTAAGAAATACATTCATAACACATTACCACATTGCTATTAATTTGTTGAAGCCTAGTTATGGGTAGTTATGGAGACAATTTTGTTTGATAGATGTGGGGATGTGGCCCGTCCCATATCCTGGAAGAACAGGCCAAGCAGAAGAAATGGGAGAAAAAGGAAGCTGAGAAACAATCCGCAAAGAAGGTAAAAAAAAAATATAGGTGAAAGAGACTGAAAAGAGAAATGAGAATAGTGCTGTAGTATGATGTCAGTATGCATTTATGTAAAAAGTGTATTCGGAGAGATAGTAGGATATTAAATTTGGCGCATAGCCATTCATGTTTAAAAGAGCATAATGTCTGCTAATGTATATCATGTTTTTTATAAGTAACTGGGTATATTTTTTTTAATTATTCAATCATGAAAGTAAAATCAAAAAGTTATTTAAATTTGAATATCATGTGCATGTTATACATGTATTGCCTTCAATAATTGTATATGGGTATGTATACATTTCAGCTCCACCTTGATGTCGGAAAATGGGAAGAGAACCCAGACAAGCAGATTCTTCAGTGGGGTGGAATCAACGTTGAGCATCAGTACTCCCGAGACAGTGGTTTCTAAACAGCACCAGTTCAGGGGCCATTCTCAGCGGGAACCAGTTTATAGAAATTGCATTTCATTCCACGTTTAATAAGTGTATGCCAGAATCAAGCTGTGTGTGTGTAATTAAAAGACTGATAAATTGATTATACACCTGTACATAGCCATTTTACCGGTTTATACTGGTAGCTGTCAATTTAACCGTTATCTTTTGCAGTATAACTTAACAACCACACACAAAGTATAACTCTTGATAGCCTCTATCTTTTTAATTGAGATTCATAGTGTATAAACCGTCCTTCTGGATATGAATATATGCAGTAAAGATTTGTAACAAAATTTGTAACTTGTATTTTTAACACAAACATTTATATATTCTGGTACCATCTGTTTGCAGGTATACTGTGGTAAAATTACTTTGGAATGTACTGTTTCAATGCAAAATGAAATCAGTACATGATGATTAAGTTATGGTTTTCAGACAGAATCTCAAAAATTGACATTCCATATTCAGATTTTTAAATTCAATACTCTAAAAATAATTTTGTTGTTACTGCATGACAACTAAATCTGAATGGTTTTTTGTGTCATTCCCCTTTGATATAAGTTTAAGGGGAAGTATTATGTTATATTAGTACTTGTATAATGCTGTTATGTATTATTTTTGAATGGTTTGTATAGATTTTCCTGTACACGAGTGTATATGGCAAGTTTTATGCATGATTTTTTTTCTATATCCAAAATATTACATGTTTTGGGTTACCTGTAATGTGTACATTTAGGTCTTTATTCTGTTTTGAAAAGAAGGGAAAGTATAAAGTGGTGCTATCAGTCAACACAGTTGTGGGAGGTCAAGTTTCGGGCATTCAGTGATAGGTGAAGGTCTTGCCTTTCTGATTATTTTGTACGTGTAAAGAGCAGTTAAAGCTACATTTATAGGGCTGTTCTAGCCATCCATTTGTTTATATGGAGTATGGATGTTCTAATGACTGAGTGACAATCATGCTTGTGCTTCCTTATTTTGAATTTTTTTCTCATAATACTAGTACATGTATTTGGTTTACAGACCAGAAGTCTTTGGAAGTAAACAATCTTTCTGTCTCATTCAACAACAGTAACTTTAATGTAGCATATTTAGAATCAATGTAATATATACTTGTTAAAATAGAATAGAAACTCTTTGCTCTTTGTGCACTGAATGTCACACCGAAATGCATTGACACAAACTTGAAAGGAATTCATATATTGTCTAGTTAGTGAATATAGCTGTGTTTAAAAACAGATTTATTTTAAGAAGATTACTAGTATGTTTATTTGATAAAAATAAATTGAGTTACGTTAATTTCATAGACATGTCAGTTGATTTAGTTAGGTAAATTCATTTTTAAAAGTGCTATGAAATGTTGGATAACACCTTGAATGAATCCATTGATTTGTGATATTGTATGTATAGAAACATTTTTTTTTCTCTGATTGAGTCTGATTTAAGCATGTATCTTGGAATGTTCAGAGAGATCTTAGTTGTAGTTCCTCAATGTGATGTAGTCCCCATTGTTTATTTGTTAGCACCATGTGTTTATTCAAGAAAGCTAGACAGGTCTATGTAATTCCAGGGTAATTTTGTTGTCAAATGCTCTGACTGAACTTTTTATCCATTATATGAAGGGGATGAAATTTCAGGCATTTGTAAATTAATGACATTTGTAAAAGTTTTTTAAGTGAGAATCTCAATGTATTGAACTTCTTTTAGTTGTCTGTAGATCTATGTCATATATTAGGTAATTTTTTTTCAGTTCCTTAAATAAAACCAGTTTCATGGTTTTTGTTGAGATGATTAAGTTGATTTGTGTTTACAAGGAATGATAATTTTAAAAGTTAAAAGTAACAAAATGATTTAATAGATCAATAGATAGGTATGTCTGTAGTTGTATGTTTTGAAAATGCATGTATATCTTGTATTTGATACTAGCTTGTACATGTTAAATGATCAAAAGTTAATAATAAGTGAAAGAAAGAATTAAAGTCAATAATATGTTTGAGAAATCCAGAAGTAGCTAGTGATATGTATCTTCTTCTTCTTAGATCTGGAATTAATTTAATTTGAGTTAATTATAGGAAAATTAAATTCTGTACATGTTTTTCATGTGAAATGCAGTGAACTTCTGAGTTGTATTCTAAGTGAAATGTTAGTTGAGAATATTACTTTTTTCCTATCAGATGGTTATTATTTCATCACCATGTTAAAAAAATCCTCTTTTTTCAGTGTTAGGTGATAATATTATCTAATTTAGATAGTTCAATGGAAAGTACATGTACAGTAGCTAGATTATGTTGATTAGATATTGAAATACTACTTTTCAGAAAAAATATGTAAAATGGGAGAGAAAGCAAAAATTCAAGAATGTGATCTTACTCTGGGTAATGATTTACTGTATATGCCAATGATTATAAATTATGGTGCTTGAATGTATATTGTTAGCATCATTATCATAATTATTTTTGTATCCATCATTAAGAAAATGATGATCCAATAATTCCCAATAAAACCTTGAAATACTATGGTGTCTTTATTGTCAGAAAGCTAATTAAAGGTCAATATCCTGTAAATTAAAGGAGGCTACAGGTTTATGAAATTTAAGATAAAAATTATCAGTGATGCTTTATAACAATAGGTTTGTTTGATCAATGATGTGGTGTACCGAGGCTTAAATTTTCTGATAAACACAGAGAAGAAAAAAGTTTTAAAAAAATTGGAGTTTTGTCTATTTTTGATTTAATATGAAATATACCCAGAAAATATTTAACCTGCAGTCTCTCCAAAAATGGAATTGAACAAGTTCTTGACCTCCTATTGATGTCTAATTGAATACTTGCCTGTCAGATTCATTATCGGGGTTACTTTTCCCATAACTTACTGGTAATATAAAAATTAAAATATCAGGAAATTGTTTTATTTTTACAAAATATCTCAAAAGCTGTAAGTATGGGGAAAATATATATCAAATCAATTACATCATAATGGTTCTTAGCACCAAAAAGACACTCTGGAATCGTTTACTATAAACCTTGGTTTGTTTACACAATTATATATTATATATCAGATTATATTAATTATATCGAATTGTCTCTGGTAAGTGTATACAAATGAAGGAAATACATATATACTCTCTCTCTCTCTCTCTCTCTCTCTCTCTCTCTCTCTCTCTCTCTCTCTCTCTCTGAGATCCGCCCACCCCCAACGTTGCATCAGATAAGTCCATGACCCTTGGAAAAGCTGTAAACGTCATTCTATATTTAGTTAACCAATCACCGCAGATTATCTTGTGACGTACTTTTCTCGAAACCATCGACGAAGAGACACATCAGCACTTCCGGTTATTGCATTGATCGACAAACAACAACTACTATGACTTAGACAGATTTCTAACAACAAATCACCGGAGAGTGCTGACTTCAGCCTACCATGTTTTACGGAAAACGAACCAAAACAGCCTAATACGGAATACGAACCAAAATCAACCTAAAATGTCTCTGTTAACACCGAAAACGATCGTAATTACCACCGTCCCCGGGAAGACGCAGTCCAGACCCATCACTGTACAGGCCCCAATGGACGTGGACTATTATTCGGAGGATCAGGATGGAGGGCCAAGAAAGAGGCGTCGGCTAACGCACCTGTCTCCAGAGGAAAAAATGATGCGAAGGTAAATATTTGTACCAAAGTTTCTTAGAAAATTGGCATGCCAGCTTTTATGTTGTTGCCGAACATATGGGAACAATAAATTTGCAAAACTGTTAAGAAAATGTAATACAAGCACATACATAATTTATTGAATATTTTCCCCTTAGAAAATTGAAGAACCGTGTAGCAGCACAAACCGCACGTGACAGGAAGAAAGCCATGATGAGCGACCTCGAAATCCAAGTAGCAAAATTGATGGAAGAAAACAAACGTCTACAAAGAGAAAACAGTAACCTCAAACACAGATCTTCTGCCTTGTTGACGGAAAACTCATCGCTGAAGGAACGTCTTGGATCGGACGGTTCGCTGGTGAAGCTGGAGGAGGGGACCTCGGGATCTGCAGTATCCTCAGTCTCTCTGCCGCGGGGACACGCCCCTTCTCCATCTCTACCAGTGATGCCCTACGTTCTAACTCTGTGGTAAGCACTCAATAATCTTCAAATTTATCTCGAACAGTTATATCATACGCCAAATATAACAATTCTGTAATAAGCAATCAATAGAAAAACTCATTCACATTAGCTAAAATCATATAGTTGTGTCTGAATGACATGGTAGTTAATTGTTGAATCTGTCATTTTTCAGTCTTTACTTGGCAATGTACACAAAAGTGCAAGTTCCGCCGAGCAAGCTACAGACATTGATGTCAAACCTGTATGCCAGCTCCAAATTAAGCCAAGCGGAGATACCCAACCTGGAGCCGATTCTTCAGTGGTGGGGCCGTCACCAGCAGAATTGGAATCCATCAATGAACTGATTAAATTTGATCATGAGTATTATAAAATCGAACCCCTCACCCCAGAGCCCGGCTTGGAGGTCATCGTCGATTCAGGAGTAAATTCTTCCGTTGAAATTCAATCGGACACAATGTGCATTGTTCAAAACCTAAAAACCGAATTTCCTTCTCAAAAGGATTGTGTTCAGACAATTTCTGAGGACTCCCTTGTTTCTTCTATTGAAGACTTTGTGGACTTGGAAAAAGAAGTGTTGAATGTTTTGCCAGAGATAAACATTGATCTTCTGAATGAAATTGAAAGCCTCATTGAAGATGACCTCCAATCTCAGGCCAATCCCGATTCCACAGATGAAGTTTCACAAAATGGACAGATCTTGCTGCCAGTTGAACAGAATAAGAAACTTCAGAGTGAACTGTTGCCACCAGTAGAAGAGAAAAGTTCTCTGAAGAGGAAACACTCCCAGACATGTACTTCTTCATCCGATCTCCTCTTCCTAGAAGACTGTTTAACCGGCAGTGACTCTGGGATTAGCAGTGACTATAGCGAGGCTGGCTCGCCCTACAGTGACATTTCTGGAGGGCTGTCAGATAATGTCTGGGAGGAATCTTTCTGTGAACTATTCCCTGACCTGATGTAAATGGTTACTGTGAAGTTCATTGTTCTGTACATACATACATGTACATTTATACTCTATATTCTCATAATTTATTCAGAAGGGATGCCTTTCTCTCATTTTAACATGTACATAATGTTCATTTTGTGAAATAAATCTTATGGAAAATGGGAATATTTAGTTTTTCTTCTGTTGGAAGGCAATTTTATTTTATCAATTTGGATAAGAACATGCAGATACATGTAAAAATAATGTGAAAATCTTGAGATTTAATTGGTAGCTAGTTCATGTGATTCGATCTGTCATGAAGTTGGAACAAAGGATAAAGAAGGAAGTAAGGCCTTCAGAGGATATCCAACATTTATATTTAGAATAAATTTCATATAGCGTAAGTCTGTATTCCTGCAAAGAATCCAAGGTCCTTACAAACATGTCTTTGTGCTTACTATCTTTTTATAACTTCATAGGAGATATTTGGCCAACAAGCCTTTTCTCTTCCTGTTTAAGCAGGGACAGGAAGTTCCCAAGCTTTATTGATTGTATGGTAGATCAAGATTAAATTCCCTTGCTGTGAAATGATCAATACCTTGATAATGCTAACCTTCTGTTGCCAAAGAACTGATAAATATATTTAACCTGGAATGGGACAGTTCATGCTTTGTACCCCTGTTACTAGGAAGTTTTTTGTATAATCTGTTCCAGCCCACCTTGAACAAAAATAATTTGGAAAACTATTGGATTCATCTCTCATAATTTCAATTTTATATCATAAATGTAGAGAATACATTAGTTTTTCCAAAATAGACATCAAATTAATATACGGTATATAACATTGAAACTCTTTTTACAGTGTAATATCATATTGGGCTTTAGGGAATTTAAATAATTTTTTATCAACTATTTGGTGAGAAAAATGAAAAAATCTCATCTATCATGTTTTAAGAAAAAATCATTTTAATTTCCAGCAAGAACACTTCATTTTGATCAAATTTATCATACAAGATCAGTAATGAAAATTGAGGCAACCATTATAGAATTGTTTGTTTGCATTCCTCAGACAAGTTATCCACTCAATACTTTTTTAGAACAAGTTGAACTTTACTTATTATTGGATTGAAATCATGCTCATGGTTGTTGGTCATCGGTATCTCGAACACTGACATCTCGAATACAATGGATATGTCGAAGTGATTTTTAAGTTCCAACCACCATTTTACCCTTGATGTCTTGAATACTTAGATATCTCAAAGTTTTTAATCAGTCCAATCTAGTTGTAGATAAGTTTAAAAGCATCTCATACTTTTCTTGTTTACCTGTTGGGATTCAACTTCCCAACCCTCTAATTCGTTACAGACTCAAAACTACAAAGTGTAATACTGAATCAAAATAATATAGCCAATGTGTATTTGTAACTATGGTTTATGTATCAAACATTGAATTTTAGTGTTTATATCACAGATAAAATAACGAGGTAATAGTTATTTTTATAACAGCTTAACAATATAATAAAGAGAATCAACATGCATGTAAATTTGATCCATAATTTGTAACAGCTTATTGTCTCATTAAAATATCAAGTCATCCTATGTAACAGGTTGAGGCTATCAAAATGAAATGAAATATGTCAACAGATGCACCACAATCAATGTATAATTTGGTTAAATTTCCCATCATCCTGAGTTATATATTTTATTTTATCTCTGGAATGGTTTGAAATCTGTGGTTCCGTCAAACACAACTGGGTCGAATTTGAACGTATCTGGGTGTCCCATGTGTGGAGTGTTGTCTTTGAAGTCGGACGTGCTCCATTGGAAGGGAGCGAACTGATCATATGTAGGTCCACTGATGGCCACAAACTGCATCGCCCTGAACATTGCGCTGTTTGTTAGCTAAAGATATAAGATTTAACACAAAGTTAATAGCCATGAAAGACTAAATTATACCATCATTTCCCATATAAAAAAATGGGAACTTACTGAAATTAGAATCAAGAAAGCTGTTTAATTATAGCATGCAACAAATACCGGTACAAGTACCGTACATATATATATATATATGAAGGAATCTATATCATATACTTGGTATATACTTACGTAGAATTATGTCACCTCCAACCAAAAATAATAGAAATTACTGTAAGTATTGCAGTAGACAAAAAGCTTTAACTTTACAGGTACATACCAGTATGTACACCTGATTGACATAATATTTATGATAGAAATTGCTATACTCTGAAGTGAAGAAAACACTATGGCATTATAAGTAGATGTACATGTACACTTGAATGAGTGAAATGGAGTACAAAGTAGTGACCTTCATATCAGTGCCCCCATGTGATCTGTGACCCAGGGCTCCAAACGGGTAAGTTCCATTGGCTGGGTTCAAGTCACAGCGAGCAGAAATAGAATTTTCTCCACTGTAGGGCGGAGTACAGTTGCACCGAGATAATGGGTCATGAGTAAAATCATTATACCTAAAATAAAGTGTAAAATCAATGTGCATTATTCATAAATACTGGTACATGATTGTTTTAATTTAGCCAAGTTAATCCTAAAAGAGAATTAATATGTTGAGAATCATCAACCAATATCAATCAGTGAGTATCATTTAATTCTAGAACTGAACATATCTGACCTCATCAAGCTCATCATAGATTTAAGGTCAGTGACCTTGGTGTTATCTCTCTTGAAGATTTTAGCTCGAGGACTTCCGTTGTAAGAGAACCAGTCTCCATATTTCCTGACCTCCTCATTTCTTCCACTTTTGTTGAAAATTACAGGGAAATACCTACAAACAAATGAACGTTCTAACACATAATAAAATCTGTTTCCCTTTGGAAGATAAACAACTTAAAAGATGTACGATTAATTTGCAGGATGTGAAAGCTTGAACTTTATGGAATATTATGCGTAAGAGATAAACAAACTTACGGGATGTTATAGCTGGGCCAGTATGATTGTTTCAGGATCAAATCAGTCTTATCATCAGCAGCCATCATTCCTCTTGAAAAATAAAACAATTAGATGAATTTCTTGATATATTGAGGAATAATTAAAGCTACGTTAATCATGGTGTTTATAAATATATTAAAACCCTTGAAATTAACTTTAATTAAATTGGACATTGAGGTTTGAAATCAGAACAATTTCAAATGGCATTTTTTGTCAATTAGTTCTTCCAATGATAAAATTTTAATTTTTACTGGATTGCATTTTTTACAAGGATAAGGTAAGAGTGTGCAACTTACGGAATTTGCTCCACAATATGAAGGAGCTTGGTCATGTTGGCTGATCCCGGCAGAAACTGCTTATAGTCGACTACCATCCACTGGTTGTTGTAACTGTAAATAAAAAGTGACTCAGAAAAATATGATATTTCCCTAACTTTACATGTATATGTCAGACCTGTGACATACACAGAATGTATATGTGGTACATATACATTGAAAAATCTACTGTATACTGTAAATCAACTATAATTTCATTTACTGCTGGTTAAGGAATCAGAAAGGAACAATCTATTTCCATGAACAAGTTGTCCTTTATTTATTTTAAAACAATGAACACTGGAACTTGATGAAAATATCTGCAAATGTCAGGTAGTCCAGAATCTATTGCTTGCAATACTTGGTTTACTGTATCTATACATGTGGATACTTTTATTAGTCTGTATACTACTAAAGTTTTCTATCTTACGTGCCACTGTTGTATGGTATAAACAGCTGTGCCCATGAGGTTCCATCTCGAGCCAGGTAGTTACTGACCATGCTCCTGATTCCCTCCATCACAGAGTTTGTGGGCGTTACAGAGGACCAGAGGGCGGGGTTAGTGTTACCAATGGTTGTCTCCAAGGAAACCTGGTCATAGCAAACACAATTAAAAGGGGTTTGACGAAAGTTAAGGAAAATGTTCTTGACTTGATAAAAAAAAAAATCACACTTTCTAAAGGAATTCAATCTTTAGTTTTTACATAGGGTATATACACAAATGAATCGTGGAGTTTTAGAATTATGTGTACCGTAAACAACGGTTTATTTACAAATTGCAACATTATGTATTGTGCATTGTTTTTGCTATATAAAATGATACAACTTTAATCATTAACTGAAATGGTTGGAAGTCAGTATCTACTTTTCTGATTGTCTGTTAGATAGTAGTAGGCCATTCAGAAAACTATCTTATCAAGGTTGAGCATGTTTTTACATGAACATTCAAGGCCTTATCATTGTCGGAAACCAACGGTTGATTAAGCATCGTTCCTCTCACCACACACATTGATGGAGAGAGGAACGACGCATTATCAACCTCTGGTTTCCGATGATGAGGCCACATTTATTTAAAAGAATACAAGGTCTTTTACTATAAGACCTACCAGTCCTGAGCTGATTAGGTAGTAGTCATCTGATGACATCAGAGTCCCTGGGTAAGATGAAAAGGTCATTGTGTGCCCGGGAATGGTACCTGTATGGAAATATTGGTTGCTAAAATAATTTAAAGTTTACCAGCCATCCGTAGTTGACAACAATAAGGCTTTTATCATAAATAACTCACCTCCTTTCTTCATTTGAAATGGGAAGTTGTATTTCTTCAATACTCTAATCATACTCTGGTACGTATTCCATGTATCATGGCTGACATACAAATCTTTGTTTCCAGGCAACAGTTTAATGAGGGCAGAACATGACCCTGAGCCTCGAACTCGCTTAGCATCTTTCTTTCCCAGCGCCTCTTCCAAATCTTCTACATCTCCACTCACCTGTAAAAAGCTGCAATTTAAAAAAAATCAGTTGAATCAAATAAACCTTCCAACCTGTGTCAAAAAATTTGTGTCAAAAACCAAGTAAACTGCAAGAGAACTCAGCTGTACATACTACATTCCAAACGGATCTAGCTTCCCTGAAGCTCCATGAATTTCTCCAGCTTGCTGAGACTTATAACCGGCCTCAAGTCCTTCAACCTGCACCATGAATGCCCTCACCTGACGTAGCAATGTCAACATGTCAGTATTATAATAACATCATTTAAGGAACAGTGACCTTATGATAAGAAGGACAACTCTGAATACAAATTATACAGTATTCTTTAATAAAATGTGTTGTGTTAAAGTCTGTTTACTGATATTATATCAATAAATGAATATACTTAATCAGACAAAGAACCTGTATACAGACATCCTTATCTCAAGTTCCCTACCAATACCTTTTCTTTTTGTAGTAAAAGTCTGATAAAAGCTATTTGAAACTGTGCTTTATTTGTGATACACATTAATGTGAAGATGCCCACATTGGTTTCATAAAAGCTCCATGTACGGTAGCAATTACAACTTAATATTTTATATATATTTTGTTTGTAAGCAATCATTGGAAATAAATACCATTCCCCAGTAGTCTCCCTCTCTGTCTTTCTGTGCACTGACCCAGTCCATATTCTTCTGCAAGAAGTCTCTCAAGTCTGTGCAGTATTTGTTGTAGGGCTTCTCGCAGTAGCCCTTAACTGTATTTTGCCAGGTGAGGTCAATGAGCTCTCTGGTCAGGTACCCCTCCACGATACCTGCAGCATACGCTTGTACCTCATTGGGAAACTTCTGGACAGTCGATACATTCAGATAGGACCAGCTAAAGAATTGATATTAAGTATTACTAAGATGCATGCAATAGAGGCAAGTCAGTATGTCACAGACAATGTTTAAAATGATAGAAAAATTGCAATCATGCGATGCTTTTGGGACAAATTGTTTTATTTTTGGGTATATCTCCGGAACATTCATGCAATAAACATGTAATTTAACTCTAAATTATTCAGTATAATAAACTTTTCCAAAGTTCGTGAACTTATGTAAGTCTTTAAATTGTTTTCCTTTGGGGTATATATCCAGAACATTCATGCAATAAACGTGTAATTTAATTCTATATTATTCAGTATAATAAACTTTTCCAAAGTTCGTGAACTAGTCTTTAAATCAATATCATCCACCAATAGCCATATGGTACCTTACCCAGTTGAATTGATTTCATTTCTGAATGCCCCCCTTGCCACGTAATCCTGAACGACCCCTTTGTGCAATGAGAACTTGTTGGAGCTTTGGTCCCATGTCACACTAGCAGTCTGCTGGGAACGAACCGTTCCGAGGCCGATTCCCAAGAAACCACAAATCAACAGACACAGACCTGTCATATTTACTCGATCTGAAAATCTAAAGTCAAAACACACAAAACAAGTAACATGGTTTTATAAATACCTAGATTTACTTTTTGGTATAACATGAAGTAAATATATTTCATTTATCTATCCATTTACTAAATTAAACAGATCAATACCTGTCACAGGTCTATTGTTTTTCCTGAACACGGAAATTTGTCATGTGCACCATCACCTGATTAACAAAGCGAAAGTAGAAGTAAGTCGTACGGAAAATAATTCGGGCTTTTATTTAAACGTAACATTCCAAGATAAATTATTCTTTAAAACAAATAAGTTATTAAGTTTTACACGTCCTATAAAATGTGATTGTATAGTTAGGTCCCCCACTCTGCAGATAGTGATTATAAGTCTGACTGTCTGACATCAATGGTTCAGAGCTCATTTCTATATGCCCTTGGTCCAATTTGGCTGTACATGTACTTCACCCATAAAGTGTTTCTGATGAAGAATGTGCATTGGCCTTGAGTTATGCTTTAAGTCCAAGATTAAGGTCACGGCAGATCTTCTCGTATGTGTAAAATCCTTGCCAGACAATGTACTGGTATTCCTTCACCTTGGCCCAATCAGGCTTATATCATATCCACGGAGTGCCTTTGTATAACCATCAACCCCCGTTATGTCCCAGTAATATTCATAGAGGCAAAACAATTTAATCCATCTCGTCACTTAAGAGAACAAAATAAAACAAAATCAACTTCTTTTTTTATATAGCATAACATGATGTTTATTGTTAATGATACAACAACCCTGACTTTGATAAGATATGTATGAAAATACATAAAACAAATAATCTATAGTCTCTAATCATCAAATTTACATGATAAAATAGAAAGATTGCACAGGAAAATAAAAATAAATACTTTTTACATGATTTATTGAAGACAGACTATTTTACTGTTATGTTTGAGAGTTCAGAGGTGTAATTTCCACTCAATCAATGATTCATTCTACATGGGAAGTAAACTTCAAACTTCCATCATTGCAATATTTAAAATCATTTTAAGGTCAGTATAACAGTAAAAGTAGTGGATGAATATACTGCAAGTGTTTTAGAAATCATAAAGCTGGATTAACCTCAGCTATGGCACAGAAACAAGACTTGGATGACGGTAGGTAACCTTGGTATCCATTACCTGTATATGAATATTAGTTCTATTGATGTCTCTATCATCTGTGTATAAAAGTTGTTGTCAAGAATTGGTGTAATAATACATGAACAAACGTGCGAATGAAAGCATAAAATGGACTCCTAAAGGTCAGATTTAACACTGTAAGAGCTAGATGTGAAGTAGTCGGATCCAGTACTGGTCTGGAGGAGCAGTTGATGGAAGTTAGATATTGAACACACAGTTCAGAGTTTAACATGAATTCCTACTATTCAGAGTTGACACTGTACGAGCTAGACGTGAAGTAGTTGGATCCAGCACTGGGTATACTGCTTATGGATGTATGAAATGGATTCCTAAAGTTCAGAGTTGACACTGTACGAGCTAGACGTGGAATAGCTGGAGCCAGCACTGGAGGTACTACTAATTGAGGTCATCGAGTCGTGACGCTGTGAAGCTTTCAGGATCCCTCTCCGTGGACTCGCAAATTTCTGTCTCTCTGATTTACTACAAAAGTAAGTACTGTTGTATTGAAATGAGCTGAACAAAGAAATATGCTGTAAAATGTGCAAAAGATGGTTCACTACTGTCAATCAAATTTTGTATATTCAGAAGCGACAAGTGTATACACATTTTCCATTATCAAAATAAGTATTACTGTGGAATATTTGTTCTTGGGGGACCAATGTTTGTTGTTTTCTTGGGTAACCCTTGCCCTTGAATTTACATCCCCACGAATGTATATACAAGTATTTTTTTAGTTTTTATAAAAATCATCCTGAACTTGCTACCAACAAAATTACGCCCCCATGAAACAGAAAATTTTTGGCTACCGACGAACATTGACCCCCATGAATAAAAGTGATTCCACTGTATATAATATACATGTTTATTATCTTGTTGTGATACTGTTTTATATTGAAATCAGGATCCTTACCTGGCCACATTTTCCTTGTCACTGATACCATCGTTTCCTTGGAGACACACCATCAGTGTACTGTTGCCCATGTTTGTAGCTATGTATACCCCGCCCGTCTTCATGGAGTTTCCCAGCAAACGGGGGCAGTAGAGGTCAAGACAAGTCTGCTTACCCCTGGAAAACAACAACAAAAAACATCACTATAAATAAAACACTTAAAGACAATAGCTACATAACTTATTAATAAGAAATAATCAAAACAGAGCTACTGGTACATCAATTTCTGCCTTACGAATATTTGATGCAATCACTTAGAGCTTTTATAAAGCATTAACGTATACCCGGTATAAATTTTCCCCTCTTCTTTTAAACTTTCAACAGGACATTCAAATGATTTGAGGGAAGTATAATAAATATCACAGCAGGCTTGGGGCGAATTACATTGTAAAGTAATGCATTACATTACCATTACTTCATGAATTTGGGCATTAAATTACCATTACCATTACTTGATTTTCTTGAAGTAATGCATTACATTACCATTACATGAGTAAAGTAATGCATTACCATTACCATTACTTTGTTTTAAAGAAGTAAAGCTAATAAAGAGTTTTTGCAAATGTTTCAAATATAAACACTCTTTAACATATCTACAGGTTCATGTTCAGTATCAGGTTCAAATTCAATGACTATATATACAAGAGTCATTCTTTATTTGCTCAATATATAATAATCTTGTGGCATTATGAACAACATATTACATAAGTAAAAAGACATTTATAGACAGTTGGCATGATACAATGTCAGATATGATATAGAGACACTGAATTTGTGCAAAATAGAAAACAATTTATGGAATAATGTTGCAGTTATTAAAAAGCTAAATAGAAATATTTCCCCAGATAACACAAATCTTTATAATTTTGGACACTTAATTTTATTAATTTATAGACAGAGGGTTTTTCACAGTTATATTTTTTAATATATTTTAATCGAATTCCTTTATGCTGAGGACACTTTAAGACAAAAGATTGCTATTGCACTTTATGATCAAAGTTTCAAAGGTTTCATCTTTTAACTGCATCCTATTAGTTTGAAAATCTTCCCAGCTATACTAAATAAACGTTCTACAGTGCAGTGGAAGCTGGGACTGAAAGATTGTTTAACAATCTTTATCTTAGGATATATTAAGTGAAAAAATAGAAAAAAATACATGAATCTTGTATTTTCTATCAGTCAAAACTAATGTACTTAATGTACATGTACAACAGAGAGAGAGAGAGATTATTTTCAAATGGGTTATAATATTGGAAGTGATTTTGATTTGCAGTGGACAGTGCATTCATTTTGCCCTTAAAGGTGCATGTCTGTCCCCTATTCTATTGGGACATGGCATAGGGAAGGGGATATAGGTGTTTAGCACTTCTTATAACAATAGATTGTTTTGATACTTAGGTTATCCTGGGGGCATAGTGTGTTGTTGACACATCTTTATTGAAGTGCAAACTAATTGGAGTAAATTGTTTAAATTATTTAAAACTCTTAAAAACAACACTCATAAAAATGTTATGAAAGTACTGTGTTGTTATATCTAGTAATATAAACAAAATAAAAATGAAATTTTATTTTTAATTTTTATTTTTACTATAACATTTTTATTTCAAGAATTATTTCTTTCTTCTTTATAATAAAGTTAATCAAATTCAATTTCAGCTATTCATTTATTCATCACATTTTTTAAAGTGAACATGCATAAATAAGCATAGTAATGCAAAGTAATGCCATGTAATGCCAGCATTACACTAGATTTTTGAAAGTAATTCATTACATTACCATTACTTGTAATGCTAATTTTGTGGCATTACACATTACCAGCATTACTTTGAAAACATGTAATGCATTGCAATGCATTACCATTACATTTAGCATTACCCCAAGCCTGTATCACAGTAATTACCTTGTTTGCATCTTGTTGGCAGGAATTGTGATGGCTTGAATACTGTTGAAGTACACCACATAGAGGAATGGTTCACTGTAGGCTACAGAACAAAAATAAAGCAGTTGTGTACACATATCTACCAGAAACTAATTCAAATTTGCAAGGACTTATCAAATGATGAAGAAATTTCTGAAAATGCATGTGCATGCAGGGTTGTCTCTAAGACCCGGGAGGCGGGGAAATTCCCCGCCTAAAGTGACGTAATTACCCGGCTATTTTTTTCATTTCAAACATAATCTAGCTATAAGCTAGACCTCCAGATCCCCTTATACTTTTTTATTTCTCCCTTCTACATCAATTTTTAGAGACAACCCTGGCATGTATCAGTTTTATAATAAATCAGAAATACCAAGTATAAAGAGCTTT
Organism: Magallana gigas; assembly: GCF_963853765.1. NCBI lineage: Eukaryota > Metazoa > Mollusca > Bivalvia > Ostreida > Ostreidae > Magallana > Magallana gigas. Next base: position 8,426,080 of record NC_088855.1, on the reverse strand, counting down.
CAACCACTTGCTTACCGAAGGCTAGAGGGAGGCAACTCCATTTCATGTCTTTTGGTCGGCTTCTCTTTCCATTGCAGTCAACAAAGAAACCATACTCTGCAAAAAAGATATGCATGCACTGTAAAAAAAAAAATATACAGCATGTGGCATGTGCTGTAAATTATACAATCATAATGGTACGAAACCAATTTATTTATAAAGCAATACCCTGAGTTATCTTGTTTCCTTACCATGAAAACAGAGGAGAAATTCCATTGGCAGACCCTCTGGTGTGACATTGACAACTGCCAGTGGAAAGCTGTTATGGATAGCTGCTCCAAAGGCAGCAAAGGCAAGGGAGTTATCTCTCTTATCAACAAACTCTACAAAATATAGAAGTATTGCACAAAGTGAAGTCTTATAAGCATGCTTTAGTTTTAAATAAAATTATGAGAGAGAGAGAGAGAGAGAGAGAGAGAGAGAGAGAGAGAGAGAGAGAGAGAGAGAGAGAGAATCAGTTGGTCTTACCTATGAGAGAGGGGTGCTCCAGATTAAACTTGTAGAACTTCTCAGTACCTACAATAGCAAAGTCCTCAGCCAGGCAGATACAGCTGCATGGCTCCTGGGTCTTGAGCTCCTAAACAAAAATAACACTATTTAGGACACACAAACATGTAAAAGATTCCATTAATATTTTTAAAGATATTAAAATATCTGATCACTGGCGTACATGCCATAACCTCAATCATGTACATGTATGTGTACAGTAGTTCAGGAATAAAACAGAATATTCACATGTAAGACAAACAATGTAACATTATCCTTTGTTCTCTTACTTTCATTCATAGCCATATTAGACTCAAGGCTGAAGCAAGTTAAAGTAAGTAAACCTGTAAATAATTACACATGTACATGATGTCAAAGTAAAAAGGACAGAGAAAAAAGTGTTTAAAATTCCCTAAATTAATACTGCAGGTTATAGCATTACTGAAATATAAAATTTGAACATGTGTGCTCTCTGATAATTCCAGTTAAAGAATAGCAGATACAAGCAATCAGATTGTTCAATATACAGATATATACACATATGCCTTCAGTGAAAGAACATATACTGACCTTTCTAATGCAGAATTCTTTGAGTTCTGTGTTGTATTTCATCACGGTGATTCTGTCATCAAATCCAGCCACAAGATAGAGGCTCTCGTACACCCGCTTGACCTCTAACACTGTACACCCAACCAGGGACGGAATCTTGTCATTAGGAACGTGTTCCGTCTCATCACTGGTGGCCTGATTCAAACGGGCCTTAATGGCCTCTCTGTGAATATACACCACATGGCGGTCTTGTCCTGAAATAATTAATCGCATTTTTAAAAATCATAGACACAATTTTCGGCTAGCAAATATAAGATAACAAATACTGCATCCTATCCCAAGTGATGTACCTTTTTTTTTTTGGTTTGTGACCAAATGTCTACATTAATATGCCATGTTTAGTTATAAAAATTTTGAAAACATAAATACAATGAAAAAGATGTTAAAGCTACATTCTTGCCATTTATAATTTGTTACTTGCCATCAAGAGAAATACTGACTGCAATCACTACCTACCTAGTCCTTGTTGCACCTGTAGGCACATAGGGCAAGGACTGCAATCACTAGACATGTTTTATCTAATAAAAGAGCATCTTGCTAGATTTAGATAAAAGAAAGAATATATGAATGTGCACTGACCTGTGATACAGATGACCCAGCCCAGGCCCGAGGCGTAGACCATGTGATGGATGTTCTTCAGGCCCGCCAGCTTGGTGACCAGTGTGTGCTGACCCTTACTGATGTTGACAGCAAACAGACCCTCATCCGCTCCCAGCAGCAGCATCTGTAGAAATAACAAGTCAGGTCTAACGCTGCACAAAAATGAAGCTAACTTGAAACTAAATACACAATGTTTAGGAATTAGGACAGGATAGGTCTAATGGATGCCTGAACAAGAAAATACTGTTAAGTTACATGTACATTGATAGATAACATGGTGTGGTGTTTAATAACAAAGACCTGACTTACGTGGTTTGAGACAATCAGAGTACAGTTCAGTTCCAGCCGCCTGTCTCCCTTGAGCTCAAGGACACGGAATTCTTGCAATTTCTGTTGAATAAAATAATCCATGAAAAAATAAACCTTATTTATTTCATAATCAAATCCATGAATAACTTCAAGAGATAAGAACTGATGGTAGCTTACAGTTCGCTTGAATGTGGCATCCACTCTCTGGAGACTTTTGATTGCTGCTTCAAGGGAGGCCACCCACTTCTGTTTGTCAGGGAATGTGACAGCCATCAAGTATAATTCTCTGTGAAGTAAAAAAGGATAACACTAAAATTCATGAAACTTACACAGAAACATTTCATCTCACACTTTAATTTCTGTTCTATAGATAATGAACTTGTAAATTAATGCCTTGTTTAGTTTTCGACAAGGTAAAACATTCTTGAAACACACCTTCTGGGCCAGCAGGTGGTGAGGGGCTCATGCTCCAGTTTCAGGACGTACGGTAGGTCAGTGCTGGCGGTGTTAGGGAGCTCAGCACTGCTGATGGCGCTATGGACGGTCACATCTGTCTCCGCAGGGTTTAGGTCAAACGTGTCGATAGGGTTGGCGTCCGACTCCTCCCGATACAACAACAGGATGTTGTTCTCTAGACTGCCCCAGCGCTTCTCCCAGCCAGGTTTCCCTGTCCTAGTTAAAAGAAATGCCAAGGATATGAATAATGTAAACTATATTTATTCCACAACTAAATTTTGCCAACAATATACTGTATATATAATCTATTCATTCAAAATTTCAACACGCTCTCTACGTTCTCCACATACCTTGGTACTTTGAGCCATCCCTTTATCTTGATTTGATTGGTGTCCTCCAGTGTAAAGTTTTTGCTGTTGCGCTCAATCTTGCCCATTATGGAGGTAAAGTAGTGGATGTAGTCCGTAGGAAGGCCGCAGGTAGAGGGCGCTTCAGACGAACATTTGATGTGACAGGTCATTAGACAGGCTGCATGGGAACAAAGAGTACAGCAATTAATCACTGCTAATTAGAGAGTCATGTCAGCATACTAGTGTTCTATATTCAGACATCAAATTAATGCATTGCCATGTAAATTCAAACAATTCTTTATTCTCTTTCATGGTTCTTTTAGCATATATACATACTACAAAAACTTCTTTCAAATACGGAAATACAGTGTCATTCAGATTGTATCAACAGAAAATGGTAGACATGGCCTACCTTGGCATTTTGAGGCTCTTTTGACGAATGGAACACTTCCAAGACACACTCCACATTTCGTAGCTCGAGTGTTGAGCCCCGTGACAAACCGATGGGGAATGTTGTGGTGCATCCTAAGGGGTGGGATCTCTTGAGTCTCTATGTTGTACCGCTGGGCTCGTGGGGTAAGAATTGCACTCGGAACACTTTTCATTGGAGTCCGACATGCCACAGCTGCTTTCTCATGAGGAGTCAGTGTACTTTCCACCTTCTCTTTCAATGGACCTTTTAACTGCAACACTAAAATCACAAAAAATTCAAATCACAGGAAGTTTACATGTGTCTACAAGTACATGTATGTCTTAACATCACACGAAACACTTTCAACTATGTAAAAACAAAAGGAAGTCAAGTACAGAGATTCACAATTGCTAATTCAATTGACTGTTATGCAGTTTTTTGAAACTAAAAATATAATACTTTGTGTAGTTTTCAAATGAATCCCTCAAATAAATCACAGTGAACTGAGGATAACAGCCTAATCTTAGATCACAACAGAATCTTACACTCCTGAGCTTGGCTGTAGTTTTCCTGCCTTATCCTTTCCAACTGCTCTGTCAGCTTCACATTCCTCTTCCTCTCCAGCTCCAAGGAATTCTGCAAGTCTTCCATGGCAGGGAAATGCACCTTACCAAAGTTAAATGACTTTCTGCCTTTTTTGGCCGACTAAAATTTACAAGAATATACCATGTACATATCATGAATGTTTCCTCAAAATATCTACCCATGATTATCCTATCATATTTAAACAATATTTTATTATGTAAAAAAAATATTACATAATAGGATTGGGCAGTAGGCAATCTGCCTATGTGAGCCCTCTCCTTGTAAACTGGGTTTATTTTGTTAAACAATGGAAAAAATAAGAATTGAAAATTAGAATGTAAGACAATGAAAATATAAATCAGTAAAACTTTAACATGCACCAAGCAGTGTTGAAAATAAACTTTTTATTAATTTGTGCATGTGGATCTTTGAAAAAAAGGTCAATATTTTGCATGTCTCTGAAAAAGCATTTCTAAATGGCCACAAACATGTAAATAATATGCACATGTACATGTAATAATTTGAGAAAGAATGAAAAGATGTTAAAAATGTCATTTATTCCCAGGCTGGTGGCTGTTGATTATGACTTTAAAAGCACAGATTTTGTCAATCTGCTACAAGAGCATCATCAGATTGCTTCAAAACAGCAATGAATAAAATGACATGCTACTGTTAGAAAGATTGATGTTGGTGAATTAACAAACTAAAATCTACAAGATTCTAATTTCTAAAATCACAAAGGCATGCTAAAAAGAAGATATAATTAAAAGCAAGACAAAAGTAATGCTGTGAATAAAGTTTGAAAAATATAAAAAGAAAAAAAAAGGTGCAAAGTTTGTAATGTGTCAGCAACTAGAGCGCAAGCAACATGAGAGACCCTTGCTGGGCAACCAGGGTTGGCAAGTTGTGAGGGTAAGTCTACCTTCTTCTTTTTGTTGCTATTGTTGTCCTCATACAGAGCTTGGAGATAATCTATCAGCTTCATCTGCTGACCAATCGTGCTCTCAAACTTGTACTTCTCCAGGAAGTGTAACCCCTTCAAAATGACAAGGAAGATAACCAATCCACAGAGCAATCCTTGCATACTAACAAATACGTCAAGCCTTCACCACTGACCGAGGCAGGGAAGGTAACAATCTTCATCTCAACCCATGGTCAATCTAGAGCTTGTTATATAGTTTTTCTTATTTTACGATGATAAAAGCAAAGCAAAACCTTTACACCAAAGCAGCATGTAGATAATTGTGAATTAACCATATATTGCATTGAGCTGCATTGCAAAGTTGCAAATATACAATTCAAATACTGTATGAAAAGTTTTAACACCATATCATGGAAGCATTTTTTTTTTCACTTTTCTTTTTCTGTTCTGATACTGTTACATTATAACATTGAACATCATTCATTGAAATGTTTCCTATGTTGTGTATCTATGAAATGCAACTGATACAACTACAGCTCAACTATTCTGGGATTAACATAAAGCTACAAGAGTGATGTAAAGTTTGTGCACTCCACTTACTTGTAGGGCCTCCGCAAAGTTCTCTAGGTCCACCTTCTCTCCGAAGATCATCTCGAACTTGTCCATGGCCTCCCCCAGGCTCTGCTTCAACTTCAGGTTCTTGGATCTCAGCTCTTGGATCTCCGTGATCTTGCTAGATATCTGTGGACCACACAGTTAAAAACATTAAAAACTAACATAGACCCTTACAAATATAAAATAACTAGAAATCTACAAACGACGAATCAGTTCATGGTATATCAAATTCTGTTTTTATTTTTGGTCCTTTGAAAATTTTTTGCAAGTAAAACCATTCAAGAAATTGAAAACTCAAATGAGAATACAATGAAGATCATCTACAGACAGAGTCATTTGGAGACCTGGTTTTCCTTACCTCTTCTTTCAGTCTATTCTTCTCTCCACTGTCAGCATCCATGTTCTTCATTTGTGACTTAAGCATCATTTGACATTTTGATACTTTACTCTCAAGTTCTGTCACCTGCAATGTAACGTTATAATTCTTCATAACAAAATCATCTTTTATCTTTACTTCTAGCTCAAACAACATGTGCAACTTAAACGTACACACGGTATTTTAAAAATGATACATGTATAAATACACAGATTTTAATTGTGATGTGCCTTAAATTGAAAATCAGTGACATGTTTTAACATGATATAACTTTGAAGACATACAAAATCCCTTTTCCTATATCTTATAATTGAGCCATTAAGGTACACTCCTACCTGAGCCTTCCACCTGTCGGCCTCCTTCCGAGACTCCCACTCCCTCGTCTTAAGAGTTTCCATTTCAGACTTCAGTATCATCTTCTCAGCCTGATATTCTTTCTTCACTTGATTCAATTTCTCACTGGCATTTTGTCTGTAAAAAAATGAAGTTATTCAATTACTTTTTCTTATGTTCCTTTGATAATATTTCACTGAACTTCTTGTGCTTGTGATTAATGTTATACATCCTTACTTTGCTTGTTGTAGCTCCAGCATCTTCTGACCTGTCCCTTCAATTTCTAACTCTCTTTCATCGACTGCAGACTCAAACTTTTTCCTATTTGAAATAGAAAGATGTTGATTATGCAGCTATTCCTTCTAAATGAAACAATCTTATACATGTTTGTGAAGAACTAAGTTACTGTGATTGCAATCTGATATTGTAAGTGAACATCTTTTATTTGATTAAAGTCAGTCAATTTGATAATGTAGTAAGAGTAGACCCATTTATCAGGGGGACAATTTTATACATGCTTGTTACACTGTACTGGTGTCAACTCTTGAGCCAGTCGTGATTTTATACAGAAATAACAAATATTAGCTCAGGCATTTTAATGTGAGGGAAAACTGTCGCATATTATGAGATATAACAAAACACTGCAGTGTTTACTTGATTTCCTCCCAGTCAGCCTGCTGTTTTTCGTACTCCTCGATCAGTGTCTCGTAATCCTTAATCTGGTCCTCCAAGTCAGTCACCACTCCCTTCATCACCTCAGCTTTCTGTATCACAACAATCAGACACTCATTATCAAGACAGCATTTATACTGCTAACTTGTAAATTACCAGTATTGTACTCAGAGACAAGTCTTTTAATCTAACATGCATTTTTTTTTTTAAATTGTGAGCAAGCGTGCATTCTTTAAATTTTATACAAAACTATTGATGAAAAATATTGTATTGTGTGCACTGTACCTTCTTTTCAAGTTCACACTGTTGTTGGTTGTGCAGCAGTTTCTCCTCAATGTTCTGTTTCTCCAAAACTGCAGTCCCTTTCTCTTTTAACAGGTTACCCACCCGCTCCTCTGTTTCCTACAATAATCCAACACAAAATCAGATCCAAAGATCTTGAACTGACTTAATTTCTACATTATCCCTATTAAACAAACTGTTGTTTATACCATGAGCTTCAATTGGAGGTTTTGTTTTTCCCTCAGCACGGTGTCCATATCATGCTCCAGATGGAGCGAACCCTGGGCTTTGTGAAGCTTCATCTGGAGCTCCCGGATCTCCTGGTTAAACTTGTCCCTCATGCTCTGTTCCTGGCGCTGCATGGCCGACACTAGGGAGCGTGCCTCGCTCAGTGCTAGGTTAGACTCCTGCAGCTCTCGCTTCAGCTCCGACATATTGTCATTTGTCTGCTCCTTCTCCTTAAAAAGTCAAACGAAAGTTCAGAAATTCAATGATATCTAAACAAAGTGTATTAACTTCTACTTGTCACAACACTTTTTTTGATACCATCATGTTTTCAATTAGAACAGAACTTATTCCATAGATTGTCATACAAGCTTACTTTGTACAGTTTCTCCTCCAAGTGTTGAACGTCCTTCTTGTTGTAGGAGGCTTTTTGCTGGTTCTCTGATAGCTCCCGTTGCAGCTCTTGTATTTTGACCTCTGATGACCTTCTGGCTAATTTCAGTGTGTCCAGCTCCTGTTTTATGCTAGTCATCTTTTCCAACTTTTTCTTACTTTCTGTTATTTGGCTCTCTAAATCTTTGATCTACAGATAAAAGGACAAATTGACAAAATAAGATCAGTGGCTATAATACTGTTTATATACATCATGGTTTTTACAATTACAGACTCCTCTAAAGTCCTCTTTACACATATACATGTAACACACCTTGATTTCAAGCTCTTCTGTCTTCTTTTTCTGTATCTCTGCTTTACTTTGTAACAACTTGTTTTCCTGCCTCAAGTCCTCGGCATCCTCGATCTTGTTCCAGCGTTTGGCTGACAGTATCTTCTGCTCCTCCAACTCCTGTTCCACACTCTGTAGCTTGACATTCACTGCTTCACACTCCCGCTTCAGCTTCCCCTCGCTCACCTGTTTCTCACTCTCTAGATCTGCCAGCTGGGACTTCAGGCTCTCTTTCTCATCCTTAAGCCTAGAGTTTTCCTCCTTGAGTCCTGTGAAGTCTTTGACATTCTTTTCCACCTTCTCTAGCTCCCGCTTGTTATTGTTCAGGGATTCCTCGAGTTTTTCTTTCTCCTGTTTGAGTTCACGGATTTCTCTCAGAGAGTCAAACTTTTCACTGGTCAATTTCTCCACCTTTTCCTGTAGCTGGGTAACCTTCTGCGTGTTAGTTTCTAAAGTATTTCTAAGGTCTTTTACCTCATTGTCTCTAGATGGAGTCAATTTCAGCTGCTCTATTTCAGCATTAAAGGCAGCAAGCTTTGTTTTTAGCTCTTCATTCTCTTTTCTCTCTGCTTTCATATTTTCCTCTTGCAACCTATCCCTACAATATACAGTAAAAAAAATCTTTTTACATCAAAAAAAGCTCTAAAGAAAGACATTGTCAACGCAAGCATACAACTGTAATACATGTATGTCAAAACCTATAACAAGTTGTGTCGGGATAGACTTTTTTCGTACCTAATTTCCTGGGCGTCTCTGGCTTTGAGGCGCACCTCTATCTCTCGATCCCTACTGGCATTCAACTGTCTCTCCGTTCTCTCCAGTTTGGAAGTCAAGCGGTTGATTTTCTGTATAATTTGATCATTCACCTATTATTGAACACAGCAAGAAGGAAGGGATGAAAGCCTACACCCATGCACAAGAGTGTACTACAAGCAGTAATATAGGAAAGGAAAAGGCTAAAGCTGTAACTAAACAGGGTTAGCTCACAGGTCACAACAATCAAAGATAAAATAGTGAGTAGAAATAAAGAACTCTGTGAAGAGAAATCATAAAGTGTAAAGAACTACAGCTAGCATACACTTGTACTACATATCTATGAAATAAAAGAGAGGAAATTATAACAACACAACAATAAAAAAAGAACATCTTTAATTCAAGCAAAGGAGATAGAAAGAGTTAAAAGTTAAATGAAAGAATTTGCAATATGAAATATTAAAAATTCAAAACTGTATAAACAAATCTTGTAATAAAAAAAGCATAAAGAAATATTTACTTATATCAGTTTATAAATACATTTAATACTTAATCAATCCTACACAACCATACCCTTTCGTTGTCCATTTGTTTACATTTGTGATCATCTAGCTCAGTCTGCACAGACAGTTTGTCCTTCATCAGTTTCCTCTTATCATCCCTCAGCATCTCCACTTCAATCTCAAGCTCCTGCATGAATACATGTATGTAATGAGACAGAAATGTCACAGAATGCATACTCATTATTATCCAATTTTTTTTTCTTTTTTGGCTCAAATAAATTTTGAAAATCTTTTACTTTATCATATAATATTTATGTAGAAAGATCAATGTACTTCATTCATTTAAGAGAGAACATTCAAAGTCTTATGAACCAAATACACATCATCTAGAGAAAATTTATGTAGCACTGACTACGAGATAGAAACTATGGATGGACACCTCCTCTAGAGTAAGATCTCTGAGGAACTGAACATGACAGAGTTGGCTCCATTAACTGACCTTGACATGTTTTTCCAGTGAGATCTCTCTAGAGTCTTTTTTCTGTCCCTCTAAATAAGCACTGACATGTTCTTGTAAATCCTGTAAAAAAAAATTTGGGGTTAAAATCTTGAATATACACAATAAAATCCATGTTAACTTTATTTTAAGTATTAAACACGATAATACAGTATTTCGATTTGATCAGTATCCGTGCACAGTCTTTTCTCTATCTGTATCCACACAGAGTCGTGCTATCCCAACCATGACCTTACCCTGATTTTCTGTTTCTGTTTGCTAATCTCCTCCTGATGAAGCTTGATCTGCTCCAGTAAGTTTTCCTTGGCCTTGACAGAAAGACGGGATTGATGCTTCAAGGTCGCGACCTCTCCACTTAAACTCTGTATAAAAACTCAAATATAAGTCATTTACATATTTTAGAGATTTCTGTTAGCTGTACAACAATCCTACTGCCTGCTGATTCAGCAGACATCTACACCAATGCTTTCATAGTCTGATTTTAAAAGAGGGAAATGCTAAGTGATTTTCATTGAATATCACTTAAATTACTACATGTAGAATCTTTCAGATTTTCTATTTAATAGTCATTGTAAATAATACTAGGAATGGTTGCTTCAAAATTGAAAATTGAAAATTTTGTAAAAATCTGTACATTTCATTTAAAATACTTGTGTTAGAAATTCAAACTTTAAGTGCTTTAAAGAAAATTGTCCCAAAATCACAAGCAATATCACATGGCATTTTCAGTATTCTAAGTTAGAATACTGGAAACACCATCTGATATTGCGACAATGACATCACATTATGTTTGTAACATATACCAACGACATCATGTGAAGCATATCACATGTGGCAATGCTGTGATTTTGTGAGAACTCTGACTGATTGACTGGCTAAGTGACTGACTGACTGGCTAACTGACTGACTGACTGGCTAACTGACTGACTGACCTCGATCATTTCTTTGTACTGGTCCTCCTCCTCTTGCCAGGCCTGGGAGTCGGCTTCATACTTCTCTAGTAAATCCTCCAGCTCCTACAACACAAAAAATACAGAGGGAATCTTTGAAACAGAGACTTTAAACTCAACAACTGTACACATAAGGCACTGTATAAAAAGGGTCAGTAAAACATGCAAACACAAGGGTATTAACATGGTGGATATTTGTAAGTCAACATACCTGTATTTTCTTGAGTTTGCTTTCAATCTCCTTCTTCCCTGGTGATTTACTGGTCGTGAGCATGACCTTGATATCCTGTAAAGTAATTGCAGGAAACTCTGGTAACACAAAATCTATCTACTTGTTAAGCCAAGGAAATAAGTTACAATTCCATTTCAAATTTGATCCTCCACACTTGAAAATCAGTACACTCAAACAAAATCAATTGTTAACTTTTATAGCAACTGACAAATCTTCTACCACTGGTAGTTAAGTGACAGCCTACCAGTTTTTCCTTAGAAGGAGCTGATTGTAGTTTGTTGAGGAGCACCTGCTCTCTCTCCATGAAGTCTTTCTCCTGTTGTTCATAAGCCTCCAACATATCCTCTAGTTCCTACAATTTTGAAATAAATTCATACATAAAGAAAAGGTTCAAATATGAGGTTTAATTTAAAAAACTCAGACTCAATAATGCCTGAAATGGTAACTGTAAATTTTTATTTACATTGTAGAAGTATGTGTTCATTCAGAGAAGAATCGACAACATTTTCATATTTATAGACATGTAAGTACTAATGTAAGCAGGGTCCATTGAGATCATATTGGACATACTTGGATTCTTTTATCTTTCTCCTGAATTTCTGTGGTTTTCTCCGAGATCTGCTCTCTCCAAGCATTAGACTGAGATTCCAGCAAGGCCAAGTCTCTCTTCTGATCACCTCGGGATTTCCTTCTGGCCTGATTAATCATTAAGTTACAACATATAATTTAGATTTACAAGTATGTGTTTACTGTTTCAAGCTTGATGTATCTTTGTTCTATAAATATCATACTTTTTAATTGATCAGAAAATGCCCATACCTTTGCCAGGCGATTTTGGAGTTCTGCTAGTTGTTTCTGATTGGCCGAGGCCTGTTCTTTGAGGGTATCAATCTGCTTGTCTCGCTGTGACACTTTACGCAGGAGGTTCTCTTTTTCTCGTTCAAGTTCTGCAGCCACCTCTTGCAATTCTTCAACTTGACACCTACATGTACATTACAGCATATTTACAAAAAATGAATTGATCCAAATCTACCAGAAAATGCAAAGCAATCTTAATTTTAGTATGTATTATGTAATTTTAATGTAAAATCATATTTATTGTAAATTCATAGGTCTGATGCACAACAGTAATAAAGAGACTACTCTTTACCTTAGTATTTCCTCTTCAATTGCCTGGGCCTCTTTCCTCATCTCTAGGATTTCATTGAAGTTCTTCATGGCATGAAGCTCCAGCTGTTCATTCTCTGCTGAGGTTTTATCAAGCTGAGCAGCTAAAACCTACAGTTAAAAAAAATCACACAAGCTAAAATACAAAAACAACACACACTTCATTATATATGTTCGATTATAAATCAGTGTTTTTTTCACTTTTTAGAAACATTTATTGATAGAAGTGAAAAATTGTAAAATCCTGATTTTTCAACTGTTCCTCTGTATTTCCATTTTTTTTTTTAAACAGTCCCATAAATGACCTACTACTTCAAAAATTTGTGTGTAAACAGCAAGCCCCCTCCTCACCAAACTGAGCCTCCCATTTCTCAGTCACTGATTCCCTCCCTGTTACAATAATCACCTGTCTCTGGGTCAGTACATCCTGAAGCTCCCTCTCCATGCTGTCTCTCTCCGCTGCCATTCTGCGCACCTCCTCATCCTTCTCCTGGGCCTTCAGCTGGAGTCTCTCCATCTCTGACCGGAACGAACACTCCGACTCCTCCAGCTGATGGTTCTTGCTCTGAAGCTCGTTAATTTTCACCGTTAATTTCACCTCAACATTGCGACACTCTACCGATTCTTCAGACGATGTGTCACTTTCTGGTGATAATTCAGAATCCTTGTCCTCTTCACTTAAAAAAACCCAAATACATGTATTTATAAATGTTGTACATCTTTTTTTCACTCAAGCAATTACTTCGACTCCTCTATTCTCTTCTTTTAAAACTTCTTTAAAATTGGCAAACTAAGATGCAGTAAAGAAAAGACTATTTCAATATACAACATTACCTGTTTTGTGGCCTAGTGTAAGTGAACCCAACAAAGGGCAAGTCTTTTCCAGAGAACTCTTTGCTTGTGTTAAAGTCATCAAAACACGGTTGATACCGTTTTTTCTCAAACTCTTCAAAATTAGAAGTGTCATCCAAACTAGAAAGGTGGGGCACAAAAGGGGGCTTCACTGAAAGTTAGAAGTAAATTGTGCAAATGAACACCCATGCATTTCTTTTGACAATCAATCCACACATTCAACATAAATCATTGTCACAAATTCTTTATTCACATCACTTACAGGTAATAGCTCACTTGTAAACCTAGCTTCAAATTTATAACATATACTATAGAGAAAATGTTGAATACATACACTTCACTTTAACAAGTAACTGACCTTGTTTTAAATTCTCTATATCAAGATCAGAAAAGAAGGAGTGAGCGACAATCCCATCATATGTCAGTCTTGATGATTTATCTGTCAACAGACCCTTCACCAGACTAATGGACGACTCAGACACACGCTGAGATTCTGGGAAACTTAAACATTTCTGAAAAAAATTCTTATGAATATTAGTATGGCCAACATGGTAACTATGTGCATTTAAAGTTTAACGACAACCATGCACACTGAATAATGCAATGAAACAGTGTTTATTATACATGTAAATAACCTTAAAATTCATAATCTTGGAGTAGGTATTGATAAGTGATCCGTTCTCATCAGTAAAGGGGGTTTTCCCATACAGCATTTCATACATGCAGATTCCCAGGGACCACCAGTCTACCTCCACTCCATAATTACTGACTATCTGCTTATTGTTAATGGAGGTGAGAAGCTCTGGAGACACATAATCTGGGGTTCCTACAGGCATTCTAAAAGACACCTATAAAAAAAAACATGAATGTGATGTACATATTAAAATAACTTGTGACAGACACATTTATCTTTCAATCAATTTACAATCCATTTGAGTAGTGAGGCACTTACCAGCATGTCCGGTGATAGTTTGGCTGCAGAACCAAAGTCTGCCAGCTTTATGTGACCTTTAATGTCGATTAGAATATTTTCTGGCTTTATGTCTCTACAAACAAGAGTTGTAATGAATATACATGTAAATGATCCAAATTTATAGAAGATTTTTGTCCTTTAACTTCAATATAAAACAGAACTTCACAGTATTGGAATTTTTAGCATGGTCAGCTTTAGCCTTAGTGTCCTTTATTCCACTCACCTGTGTACATAGCCCATACAATGCAGAGCACGGATGGCTTGTGTCATCTCGGCAATATAAAACTTGGCCATGGACTCTTCAAAGATGTCATCATATCTAAAATTCAAAGTCAATAAAAGATTAACAAGTCAAGGGCTTAGGCTCTGTCCAATGATTCATTTTTGTTTAATTTTGATTTGTACCTGGATAGGAGTGAGAGGAGGTCACCTCCCGCATGGAACTCCATCACTAGGTACAGATTGAGAGAGTCCTGGAAGGCGTAGTGGAGTTTGGTGATCCACGGACTGTTAGACAGAGCCATGATGTCTCGCTCCTCCTCAAAGAAGGTGATCTGAGAAAAATGCAATAAATGAATAAAGCATATAAACTTTATATTATAAAGAAAGATTCATTGACTCTTTATAAGAAAATGAAAAATATAGAGAAAATTCATAAAACAAACAAATGATTTGTTTTTTCATTTATGTTGATACAAATACTGTTAGTATTGTAGTAACATATTGTAGTTAATGATTTTTAGTAAAAAGAAACTGGTAAAAAATAATTCATTCAAAAAAGAATTTTGGTTTTTTTTATTGGCATTTGGCAGTTTATCTAACACCATAATCTACAGTACACTCTGAGTGTCAAAGCATGGTGATGTTGAACGTATAATTAACCTTTGGACAGCATAAAATTAAAGCAAACAGTCCTGGAAAAAATTTCTCAGCAAGAATATTCCATTTATGGTTTTAACATCAAAATATTTTTTTAAACATGTATTTCAATACAAAGCCATTAATTGACATACCTCATGTTGTGCTAGTGTTTCATGCTTGTGAAGTGTTTTCAATGCATACACTGTTCCTGATGCCTTTTCTCTCACTACTTGCACTTCACCAAAATGTCCTCGCCCAATGACATCTTTAACCTCAAAATCAGCCATACTGATTCTTAACTTTTTTACTTCAGCAATTGTTGAGGCATCTAGAAAAAAAAAACAAGAAAATAATTTAAGGGATTTTGTTATCTTTTAAAAGGGACACATGCACATTGTTATCCATAAAAACAGTACTTACAGATCAACATTTCAATGACAGTGTCTACATGTAGCCTACTATTTTGTTAAATTCTAACCTGCCTCACCTCTACAAGCGGTACCTGCAGAGACTGAAATAAAAAAAAAATGACCTCTATCTTCTTTTATCTTTTAGTTAGTTAACTATGTTTAAGATGGCTTTTTTTAATCCTGTAAAGTTAAATCCAAATTGTACCTTATCAGAGTAAATGTATCACATGATACTCTAGAATTTAAAGCAAAGTGTTGTGTTTAAGAGATAGGAGAGTAAAAATCTAAATTTTTACATTTGAAACATTACATGAAAGAGTCGCAGATTAGGGGAATGAGAACAACTAGGCTCAAACTCAAATATTCTGTTAAAAAAAGAAGTTTTACTCCACCAACTGATGTGAATTTTTAATCCATTAGCTAGTTCTAGTAGGAGCTAGGAGTGTGGAGGCTATTACACACTTTCTCTAAAATAAACTTAATGAAATACAAAAATTTGATTAAATGAACAACAATTTTAAAACTGTTCAAAACTTCAATTTGAATAAAACATTGTGGTCAAGACATGGACAATAAAATTAACATTTAGAACATGGACATCATTTTTTAAAACAAAGAAATTCAAGTGTTAACATGGTATAGCAATATATAAAACACAATAATTGTGCATTCTTACATTTCCTGACAAAAGCTGCTACATGTTTGTTCTTTGTGATGAGGTACTCGTGACTGCACTCTTCATATAACACAAACAAGGCATCTAGAAGTCCATCTCTAGTAGTCAACGATGTTAAAAGATCATCCGTGAGCACTGATCCGGCCACCAAATCGTTTAAAACTTCGATTCGCTTCTCGATACTTTCCAGCTTGCTTGCCATTTTTCTCACCTTTGCTATAAATGCAAAAAAAACTAACAGTATGATATATTTCAATTTTCAGTTAAAATATCAAATAAATGATTGAATAATGGTTCATAAAACGTGGTATTATACCTTATAATAATCCCTGGACTATAAAACTATATTGATTTCTTTCTCGCATTCAAAATATGCGCCATGATTTAAAATACAAAGCGCCCTCTATGATAACATAAAAGAAAAGAGATTACCGAACCCGAGCTTAATGGCATAGCAAACACTTAGTGCAGCGTTTTACAACTTGATGCTCATTAGGTTTTAATCAACACAACCAAAGACTTAAGGAGAAAGTAATATATCTTTAAGTTACATTTTTTTCCACGGCAAATTGAAGTTATTGAACTAGATAAGATGTCTTCCACTTACTACACCGTGAGCTATTTAGCGTAATTAGACAATCGAGCAATTTAATTGGTGATAATGACGTAACTTTAATTGGAGTAAGCGTCATAAGTTGTTGCATGGAGGCGTGAATCCACATATTCAGGCACCATGCCGTGTTGACAATAGTGAGAAAACAGTTCTTTTCAATTTACATACGGTGTGCTTTTAATTAATGTCAGAGCGACTATAGATTCAATAGTAGCCTGAGTGCATATACATGTAATAAGTACAATTGAAATTAAAAACAAGTTTATTTTGTAAGGGACAAATTTAAATAAAAGTGAACGGGGACGAGATGCACAATCTTTTGAAAAAGCACAGGTTTTACTCCACTTTAATGTAAAACAAAAATCAATTATAATTAAATTGTTAAACTAGCCAAAAGGCTTTAATTCAAAATTATGTTTAAAGTTTATTTATTCCTCAAGCCAAATGGCTCATCAAATACAAAAAAATACATGATATATAAACAAGAAAAGATAGAATAGGAATGTGTCAATACACGTACAGTAAATGCACAAAGGATCTATTTATCTATTACAAACATAATTATGAGTGTTTCTGCTCTCTGTAAATATTTCCTAGATTTAATTATTTCAGTAGTATTATCAGTTGACAACAATTGTAACAGTTTATACACACTTGGTTTATATATATATATATATATATATATGGTTTATATATAAAAATTATCACCTTTATAAATAAATTAAGTGATATATACTCATCTTCAATGACAAAAAATACATAATATTTGCTCTTTAGGTAACTGATTAAATCTTTTCTTCTCTTTCATTAATGAATGCGCACCCAGTCAGTATCTTGTAATTTGTTGAATATACAAGACTGAAATTGGTTTGAATAAAATAAGAATGTAGACACAACTTGTTTGTTAAATATCTATACAAAACACATTTTGATGATGTTGGAAAAATGCATTACTATCTTGTTGAAAAAAGTCTTGTAATCTTTGTTAAATATATCCAAGAACAATCTTTTGTTTGTAACTTGTTCAGAACTCAAATGGATTAATTTACAACCATTCTTCAGATAAAAGGGTGTCTAAAATAACGAGCCAAAATCCTAGTTTTTCTTAAAGAATGAAGACGGGGGCATCTGGTGGCCTAAAATATTCGGCGGAGTTTTATTGTTTTGCATTATTATTCATCTTTTCTCGTAACTGCCAGATAATTAACTCATAAAGATCGTTTTACGAAAGTGCGCACAGTGACACTACAGATCGCCGAGGAACACTTGTTTTAAAGAATAAGAGATTTTCCGTATAGCTTAAGTTCTGCAGCTACAAATGGATATTATTTTTTCTAAGATCTTGCCCTTCTCTATCACTAAGTAACTTTTGTATATATTCTATTATCAAAAGTAATTCGACACAGCTTGTTTTTAATTGAAATTGAATTGATAAAAATGAAGTGCAATCATCTCATTAGGTAGAATTAATTCACAGATTACTAAAGTCAACTGCCCGAATTATAATTTGATTGGGATCGAATGGGACTTCGCGAGACAATGCCCCCTCCTTCGAGTTTAATTCGGGCGGTTGACTTAAACGATTTGTGAATTAATTCTAGTCATTGAACAGTTAATCAATTCAATTTCAATTCTTTATTTCTTTAAGCTTTACAGCTTATCAGTATGACATATGTATAACATGAGGTGGTAGTGTATTTACAGGAGAACTTGTGCACGTACAGATAATAACATTTACTGTTACATATACAGGTTGAGAAAACAAAAGACTACAATTATGTAATACAGTTGTCCCTTAATAACATACTTTTTGAGATGAATTTGCCAAGATTACAGAGATCTTTAACATTTTCAGTATTAAAAAGTTGAATTAATTTAAACATACAAGGTTTTTTATAATAATATTCTTTCATGTATAATCTGCGCAATGTTCTGTATAGAGGACAAACAAATAAAAAATGGAATTCATCTTCAACACTAGATTTGCAATGTGGACAAAATCTATTTTTTTCTATTTGTGTTATTATATCTACCAGTTTCAATAGCCAGGCGATGTGACGATAGTTATATATTTCTGTAATTTAATGGGAATAGATTTTCTTAAATAGTATTGAAGATGTATACCATCGATAAGATATTTGTAAAAAGAACATTTCTTTGAATTTTCAACATTTGCAAAAATATCTTGTTTTGCCTGATCAAAAATTCTTTGTTTTACAAGTTGTAAAATACCATTGTTTATATTTTGGTTAGACCATATATCAAAAAAACCGAGGTCAATGAGAATTTTCTTCACATAGAAAACCCAGTTTTTATAACCGTGTTCTTCACAATTAATATACATAACTTCGTAGCAATGTCTAATTATACAATTGTCACTAATTAAGACATTTTTCCAAAACTTAATAATGTTAAACATTCTATAATGTACAAGGGGCACACGGCCTAATTCAGCATATAAGTAAGCAGTATTTGTACTTTTCTTCACTCCGAGAATTTGTTTACAGAAGTCTGTATGAAGTTTCTCGATATTGCAACCTATATTATTTCCCCATATTTCTGAACAGTAATTAACAATTCCACCAATAAAACAATCAAAAAGCGACAATAAAGTTTCTATATTAAATGACATTCCCCGTATATTCTTTCTAAGCGCAAACAATGCTTTTCTACCTTGTTCAGATAATTGTTTTTCAGCTTTGGTAAACTTGTTGTTAAAGTTGAAAAGTATTCCTAAGTAAGTGAATTGTTGTACAATTTCTAAAACATCATTACCAATATGCCAACACTCACTATCTTTTACTCTGCCATTGTTTCTAAAAACCACATTTTTTGACTTTTCTGCATTAACATGCATTTTCCAAGTATTACAATAGCTATGTAGTTCATTCAAAAGACATTGTAAACCTTCCGCAGATTCAGAGAACAGGACCATATCATCAGCGTACATTAAAAGAAACAGATTTAGGGAAGATAACTCGTAAGACAAACAACCGGCATTTAAAAAGCTATTTTCGAAATCGTTAACATATAAATTGAATAAAATAGGTGATAACACTTCGCCCTGCATTAATCCTAGGTTATTACAAAAATATTCACTTAAAAATCCATCAACACCAATACAGGATTTCACATGACGATATAACGCTTTAATAACTGACAATAATTTTCCTTCAATGCCAACCTTTGAAAGTTTAAGCCACAAAAGTCGTCTATCAATAGAATCAAACGCTTTTTTAAAATCGATGAATGCACAATATAACCTCTTCTTTTTACATAGACTGTTACTAATAATAGAATGTAAAGCAAAAATAGCATCACGTGTTCCACAGCTTGGTTTAAAACCAAATTGTGCATCCGTTATAACATCATTATATTTTGACCATTCCAATAACCTTTTGTTTAAAATTGAAGTAAATAACTTACACATATTACTAACAAGACTTATACCCCTGTAGTTGTTAGGGTCTGTAGAATCACCCTTTTTAAACACTGGAATAATTATTGAGGAAGACCACGTACTGGGAAAAATACCAGTATTTAATATACAATTAAAAAGATTATGTAGTATAGGTAAAAAATAGTCAAACTTGGGCTAAATTGTCAGCCGCGCAGTCTGTCACACGCGCTTGTTTGATTAACTGTTCAATGCTGAGAGTAAGAGGTATGCGCTCCGTTCATATTCAGGTTGTCTACCTTATATATTCCGTGCGAAGCAAATCAAAATTTTATATGGTGTGTGTTTAAAAACGTTTCAGCGTTTTATATTTATTTCATTTTCCCTCTTATAGTGCGATAGCTCTTTGAACAGAAATTCATAAGAATAATTTTATTGCTTTATTTTTAAAGATTAAAAAATGGAACATACTGGGATTTTGGGTTAAAACCCTTGAAAAATACATCTAACGTTAACTAGTACAGTAACTGCATGTATAAAAATTATACATATATGCTTATGTACACAGGGTTAATTCCAACAGTCAGTTTGAACAATGACGATAGCGATAGATTGGACATTTAAATTATTGTATGTTGTGGATAGTTTAAGCCACATATATCAATTATTATCGTTTACGTATATGAACACAAGTAACGTTACACCAGCGCCTCTCGGGATTTCCAATTCTTTTTAAATTCCGATCTCTCACCAACTGAGCTTAATGGAGCAAGTTTGAAATCAGAGTCTGTATACCCTCTGACAACGCTAGTGGAGCTGGGTAATGAAGTGTTTTCCTTAAACCTTTTCATTGGTGTTTATTGGTGCCAAAGGTCTCTGCTCAGTACTTTCAATGTCAATGTTGGACACACAAACTATGTATAGTAGATTCAACTGTTCAAACTATGAGCTCCGGAACCAGGGAGATACCAAAGGGTATGCAAAGTTTATACTAGAAATAGATATAGTAATAAAAACTTTTATAATTTTAATTTGAAGGGTACGTAAACTTGTCAAATCAAGTTATATAAAATATTTTGTACGATGACCAGTGACGTATAACAGTTAAATACGTCACTGCAATGACTACTGAAGGTAAATAAAAAAAAAGAGTCCACAGAGATGGTCCGTTTTTGTCAAAATTAGAAAGAAAAGAAAGTGTTCCTTTATTTGAAAATGAAGTCTAAAAAAGTCAAATGATATGGAGAATCCCATTTTTGTCACTCTATATTCTATTCATGAAATGATCAACTTGGTCATATAATAATAATATCATTATTCTGACAACAGAGCATACATTCGACGCTAAGGATTCACTGTATATTAATCATTTTCGGTCATAAAATTTTATATAAGTTAGTGTTTTTTACCTCTTTTTGGAGTTAGAGAACTCATTGGATTAAAAAAATCAGTTAAAAATGTTGAAAAGTTATGTTTTATGCATGTCTATTGTTTAAAACTATAAAACGAAATTTTGTTCCATACATTAATAGATAAGAATTTGCAGAAAGTTTGTTAGTTTACTGAGGTAAAAATTCAGAATAATTATTTTTTAATATAATTTAATTTTGAAATTGAACACAATGTAATTTACAAATTTATTTGGCATAAAATTTTCCAAGTTTGATATTGCAAGTAACAATAACTGTGTTTGTTCACAAGTGAAATTTAAACACATTAAAATCGATTATATACATGGATAGTTAACTGCGGAAAGTGGTTTTTGGAATTGATTAAAATACAGGTACAAATAGCAATTGAATACATACAAAAGTATGAATTATACTTAACACGATCGAAAGCCCCCCCCCCCCCCCCCCTGAAAAAAGAACCCAGCCCATGTTATTGTGGTAGATTCCCCCTTGATCACCCTAACCAACCACGCAGCCAGTTTGCTAGTTTCATTGTAGTGGAGGAGAAGATGTTTAAGGAACTAATGCATCCATACTAATATATTAGTCAAAATGAAGTGGAATAGATCCTCATTTAAGAGAATTCATTCCAGTACAGCAATGCTTAACCACCAAATTTTTCTCGTGACGAAAGCTCTTTGCATTGTCATCGCTTAATTGGGTAGTTGAGATCTACCTTCTGGAGATGAACCCTGCCAGTAAATAACCGGACCAGCAACCGGTCTCCATCGTTCAACTGTTGATGTACACGTAGGTACAGGTTTGACGTCTGACTTTGTTGTGTACATGCTTTGGTGAACGGATGGAAGTAGTAAGAAAGACCTATACACTCCATTCAACTTTATTTTGTCCGCCTTATATATTCAGAGAAAAGTCTAAATAACTTTCGTATGAGTATTTTTAAACTTATGTGTGTCGCAAATTTATTAGATTACATTTCAGAAAGTTAGTTAGTTTCATGAGGTTAAAATTCATAAGAAGCATTTTATTGCATACTTTTGAAACTGAACACAATGTAATTTACCATTTTGTTGGCATAAAATCTCAAAGCTTGATATTGCAAGTAACAATAACTCATGCAATATCTGTTTAACTTGTGAAATTTAAATCCATTTCAATCGAACATACTGTACATGGGTAGTTAACTGCAAAAAATGTCCTATGGAATTGATTAAAATACAGGTATGAATAGCAATTGAAATCATTTTAGTTTTCTACAAACTGTTATTTAATTAATTTGACCTATAAATAGGGCCAGGGACCTTTACATGGAGTAAACACATGGGTTTGCAGTGCATCGCGTTTTAATATTCAAAATTAGGCTTGAACTTCCGGTTAGATTAACCTAGAATTCCCAGACTGCATATAGAGCATATGAACGTTTATCTATCATATATGCAAAATATTAGTTGCTAAACACCTTTTTTACAATATATGACATCATTGCATGTACACAGTTTAGATTAAAAGAAACTTTTACAACTCCGAGTAACTATAATTAAGCTATAGGTTAACCTTTTTTCCTGAATGGTTTTCTGATTTAGTAGATTAATATTACCAGTATAAAAGGTTTCTACAATAAAGACTTATTGAAACAATACCAAAGGATTCTTAGTAAACAATGTCATGTTAATTTATAATGATTTTTTTTATCATTCTTCTGGTTCAGGATCGCCCACTTGAAATAAATCGCTGGGACTGAATGATGCGCAAAAAGTCTGTCTGTTGCTTTATTCACACATTTGTATGATCGTTGAAGTGCAAAGAGTAAGATTTTCACAGGTCTCAGTATATTGTAATACATTTACATGTACTTAGCAATAACATTGTTGTTGTGCATAAATCATTATGCATCCTAATATTAATTTTCCCACATTCACATTTAAGTGGCCTCGATGGTTTAGGTCAATTTTAGACTATAATGGTCTCATTTAGAAGAAGATGAGCTGTATATTAAGATAAAGGGATATCAATATAATTTTTAGAATTTTTCTTTATTAAATGAAAGTTTATTGTTAGCTTACATAGTTTATAGTTTAAACACGAATTCTAGAAATTGTCAGTAGATATGATGGTTAATTCGTTGACCATCCAGTCTCCTTAACATGAAAGTACCCTTGGCACACAAGTATATTATAACTCCGTTAATTTGAAGATAACAAAATCTAGGTTCCTTACATTTTAATGTAAACGGGGTTTACAAGACAGTAAATATGCTACTGTGAAAGTTACTTTTGGTATTAGAAGCAGCTTTGTATAGAGTGATACATTGAGTGTGTTGATTTCACACAATTCAACTGACATGTAGCATAGCGCTATATGCCGAGAATGAGCGCGGTTACTTTTTTTGAACTGGATTCTTTGATGACTTTAGAATTCCATCAACCATTGATGACTGTGACAATGAGACTTACAAAAAGTATTTTTAAATTCAATGTAGTCGTTTTTAATTATTTAAACTAATATTTTCGAAAATCATTGCATATTCCTTTGGCAAACGACAAACATCTTTTTATAAACTTGTGTAATCATTAAATAAAGTATAAAAATTTGTTTTCGTTCCAAGAGAAGTATTAGAATGGGAGAATTGGGGGAAGGATTGGATAAAGAAGTATGTGTACTAGTACAGCGACAAAGATAAGGATTTACGTTACATATTTTTATCAATATCATTTTGTAATATTCTCTAGCAGAAAGGCTTCCTCTGTTGTTTTAGTACAAGTGTTATAGAAGAGTTATCGTTACTTCCAAGTCAATATTAAAGAAATTTTCATCTCAGATTTCATGAATTAGATTAATTTCATTCCTAACAGTATGCAATAAAATTATGCATTCGTAATTTCCTCAAAAGAGTTAACAATCTCTCGGAAAGAAAAACATCTATATACCTATGACAAAAACTTGTTTAGAAAATACTTCGCAGTTATCTCTTTTTCTCTTGCGATGAGTTTATCAGTTTTGTCGATCAATATTACTCGGAGTGTGTACATCTTTCTCTCTGCATCTGAGCATTCACCGAACTGGCATCTGTGCACAGGATGGTTGATACGCCATGTGCACGGCAACCGGTGCGAAAAACCGGCAGGATCTGTGTCAAGCCTTTGAGTAACACCAGCTTGAATTTACTTTGGTGGAAGTGACACTGCCTTGCAAATCTCTGCAGCACCTGTAAATAAGCAATTGATCATTGTCATTGTTACACCGATTCTCTTTAATGAGAGATTATTGCACTTCATTTTTTCATGTACAGTTTCAATCCAATGTTTTCTCAGACGTCCGTGTCAATTTGTTCCCGCACATTTCAAATGTTTTGACTGCAAAAAGTGAAATTGACGTACGCTGTATATTTCCAATCTTGCAAGTTAATGTTCCGCGGTCTTATAAATAGGTGCCAAGAGGTCTACATACCAGGTGTGGTCGCTGTTTTGTTAACATGGTGGCATAAGATACTTGTTGTTAGTGAATTTTGGCCCTACATGTTAGCATAGGCAATATATTATTGTGCTAAAAGTGAAATATACATGTATGTTTGAACAAACCATTTTCCTTATCTTTTTGTCAATGTTTTCTTTTCTTTTTTTAAATATTTTTTTTTTTACTTACAACACTTATATTTTGTCAAACACTCTGTATGAAAATGTCCATGTCTACTTATATTAAAAAAAATCCAATACATTTATGTGAATAATTATGTAGCAAATATTTTTGTTATTGTTTGAGAATAAATGTCAATTAAAAAAAAATATTCGTTTTGATTCGTATATCTCATTTTTTGGGGGGAAAGAATAGAATATCCAAATTGATTCCGCAAAATGAAGTGCAATAGTCTCTCATTTAAGAGGCATTGTACTCAGATGACAATGCGCAACTACACAAATTTCACCAGTAGCACAGGAGACTTCGTGAAACGATGTCTCCTCCACCTCTGTTTTAGTTCCGGCAGTTGAGAATCATCATCTTGGCACAAGTCCTGCCGGTTTGATTGTACCGTACCGGTTGCCGGACATCTGAAGATGGATCTGGGTTTGCTCGAAACGATATGTCACTTGCGCAGTTTGTCATCGTTGCGAATAAACCAAGATACACGTTCAGATGTATACACATCAATTATTCGCTCTTAATCTATCCTTTTAATCTATTGCAAATTATGAGCGGTATAATATTAAGATTTTTAAAAACGATTGGTCTTTTTCATTAAATCTTCTCGTATTCTTCAATGTATGTCTGGCCAATGAAGAAATAAAACATGAAAAATAATTTTATTGCATAATATTGATATTTGAAACATATGAATGTATCTATAAATTAATTAAAAACCTTTTAAACATTTGTTGTTAGGAACGATAACTGGTCAGGTTGACACACGTGTAATATACTGATAAGGTAAATTAACTTGGTTTTTAACGACTAGATTGATAACGATGTCGGTGTTTGAAATTCGATACTTGCAATTGCTTACTTCTATTTTTTTTATATTAATAGGAAACAGCAGAATTTTAGTTCTGTTTTGATCCTCCGTGAATTCATTCCACAGCCACCTTTTTTCGAAAGATTAAAGCTGTACAAGCACGACGCCTACTAACCCGAAGAAGAACGCTAGCTAAATAATTGTAAATTTAACATAAACCCAATCCTATCAACAATCCTTTTGGTTCATGCATCTGGAGGATTTTATTTATCATTTCCTTTCAATTTCTTATGTATGAGTTATTCATACGCTAGAGAAAATAATTTTGAATGCATTTTCATGTTCCATTGACAAACGACAACCGCCAAATTATTTTTATCAACTTTGAATCGTTTATAATATTCGCTTACTACATATGTAAATATTTCCATTAAAAATGTAATGATGGGATAAGAGAAAGAAATGGAAATGAGTGTTGTTTTCTCTGTGCCATCGTTGAGAAAACATGTCGTTTAAGAAATGTAGAGAATTTCATATTAATTTATTTTTCAATCATTTTCAAATTGTTCTATTTTTCAATGTGAACACTTAAAAAGTTTGTTAAGTGTATATCATTTTGATTGATATCAAGTTTAAGGCTCCATGATACCTTGCTTGCACTAACAATTTTTTTTCCACTTTTTCTGAATATATACTTATTAAAAAATCACTTAAAAAAATTAAAAATATTAAATCAGTATTTTTACTATATCATTTTTTTAAAAAGATAGTTGATATGTCAATCGAATGATATTGTGTGTCAAGCAACCTTAAAGTTAAAATTATTTTATCCGTGCAAAATGAAGTGTAAGAGTCTCTCACTTCATCGCATTTACAACATGGCGGTAAAGATCGAACTGCCGTTTATTTCAACAGTGCGGAAGAAGACTTCGCGTAACAAGGTTCTCTCCTACACATTTATATTCGACCGGTTAAAATTCGCCACCATGGAGTAGATCCGCCAGTGATCAACCGCACCGAACCCGGTCACTTGCTTCACGTTCACTTGCATGAACGGGCAAATGTTGAGAGCGAGGTTTTCACACTCCATTCAGATAAACGTTATCTTTCTTATATATACTCTACAGAGTCTTACACAGCTCTACATTGGTGTTTTAAAAATGTGCTTGATGCCTTATATTCATTTGGTATTTTTTCTTACATTTGATTGCGTAATAAATAAAAATATCGTAAAACAATATTTCTTGTTAAATTTTGAACTTGTTTATTAATGAATTTACAATGAATTTTTATTTAAAACTTTGCTAAAATAAAACATTAATAACGATAACTTGTACGGGGTAGCAAGTCAGCTCGAACAGTCAGTGTGCAGAAAAACGTACATTAAAATGAGCAAGGCTTATCAGCATTTTTAGTTGCATTATAAGTGTCCGGCGTCAAGAGCATTGATTCAGTGTAAGAGTGTATATACTAGCGCTGCACCTGTTCACCAAGTTAAAGAAGAAGAAGAAGAAGAAGAAGAAAACCCACAAAATTGTATCCTAGAGAGTGATGTCAATATACATGTAATATTATATAAATAGTGCCTGTTTGGGAGTGTAACTGTCGAAATTGACACGCCGAGAAAACCATTGTCAACCGACGCGAACGTCGGTTGACAATGGTTTTCTCGGGATGTCAATTTCAACACTCTCCCAAACAGGCACTTTTTATTTTATTATACTGAATGTCTTATTTTTAAAGAAAATTTTAATGCTTTTATATAGAAATGAAGTGAATTCTACGACGAAATGTACGCGCATAATTTACGTGCATGTAACAATTCATTGTGTTACCCGTTGCCAAGTGTGTTGCTAATGCTGAGAGTAATAGAACGGATTACCAACTGCGTCTAAACCAATCAGATTTCAGTCTTCAACATGAAAGTATAATAAAAAGAATTAGTAAATCACAGATAATGTGACCAAGACTTTTTTCCATTTAATTTGAGAATTATCTTACACAGAATATTTCTCATGCTTATTGTTGGAAATGTTTTGGATTTATTTACTCTCCTCCGTAACTGTCATTTCATTGAGGGAATGTCTCAATTTTCTGTTGATACAGTGAGATAAATTAACATCACAAACATATTGGTCTTCATCGACATATGTAAAGAAATATACAAACCATCTGAAATTGAAAAAAAAACACCTCAATTTGAGCAAATTCATTGTTTATTTGAAACATTATTTCTATATAAAGAAAATTGATGATTGGTGAACAGCTGCAAAACATAAAATCAACAACATTTTGGGTAATTGAGGCTATGTATTGTATGTTTTGAGAATTAATGAAAGTTTGTTTTTTAAGAAGTTCCAAAATACAGAACTTGATCAGTATTATACTTGTCAAAAAGGGGTAAAATATTATGCATTTTATTTTTGTCACTATCCAGTAGACATGCAGCGTTGCAGAGGCGGATCCAGCAATTTGGAAAAGGGGGGGGGGGGGGTTCCATTTGATGAAAATCCATATGTGCAAAATTCATCATTTGTCAATAAACAAGGACTTTTTGAACGTTTTCCGGCGTATACAACTGTATTTAATAAACATTTATCTCATCACTATCTATTTCACATCTATATCAACATCAGAGTGCACTGCATTATTGAGTGTTTTGCCGTTTTGGTTTAGGTATAAAGGAAGATTTGCATAATATCTAGCCTTAAGAAACCCATGTTTCCAGCAATGAGAAAGTGCGTCTATGCTTGATAGAAAAGAAACACTAAGAAACAAAAAATAACTCAGACTAATTACGAGAAACTATTATAAAAATGGATATTTTGGTAATTTTTTTTATGTCTTTGATGTTTTTTAATTCTGAACTATTTATCGATTTTGATTTCTATTGATTGCCTTCTTGAATAAATGTCTAAATGATAGGATATGACAAAAGAATGGGGATAATTTATCTGCTGAAAAGATGGTACGTGTGTAATACAATGGTAAAAGCAATTATCGTCCCAAGGAACTTGATGTGACCTCTGTAATGGGTGCGCTACATCATCCGGACTGGTACAGATGCGAGCATATTTAAAAAAAGTTTTGAAAAGTTGTGCATTTTCATAATGGTTTACATATAAACCCTTTACAAGGTATATTTGTAACAGAATTTTCGATTCTTGGAAACAAACCAAAAAAGCTTTCTTTTGTGTTTAAAAGTGGGTATGAAGGAGCTAGCATTCCAGAAAAATAGCATAATCCGCATAAGCGGGTCATGTAGTTTTCTTTGTATTTTTCGTATGAAACGAAGTAAAACTCATCTATTATGATTATTTAGGTTAATTAACTAAACAATACATATGAAAGCGGCTTTTTAAAGTAAAACGAATGCGTGTACTCGTACTTGAACGTCGCTTTACTCGATGGCTTGTGAGTTCAAAACTGTATGAACTATATTCGATTTTTTTAAAAAAGAAATAGAGTAGAAAATACATTGTAGATGTTATTATAAATATGTGACAATGCTTAATTTTATGTATTTTTTCTTTAATTTTCCACATGTTTACTCAGTGTAGTAAACACCGGATGCTGAAGGGGAGTACAATATACTTTATTTCGATAAAAAAATCGATAGGGTTTTTACATATAAGAACAAAATTATGGGACGTAGTACGAAATTCTTTAAATAAGCAAATTTAAAAGCATTTATTTGAGATAATTACAGTATTTCTATTATAAATGAGAAAAATTGCCTTTAAATAGGCATTAAACGTTTTAAAAAAAAAATCATATGTCCCAGAGAAAGGGGGGGTTCCGACCCCCGGAACCCCCTCTCTGGATCCGCCAATGCGTTGTTTCAACATTGATATTGGGTGACGTCAAAGACTAGATAAACATATTAATATAAATTGTACCGTAGTAGTATTTTTATTTCTTATAAACAATACATTATATTGGGTGAAAACTTAGATCTTTTAATTAGTTCATTGTATTTTGAGTTTTGTCCTGTCATTTTATTTTGGAGTCAAACAAATATGCAGCTTTCTATGGTGGCATAGATCTGCCACCACTTGTTAGATAATTATGTTGACTTGTCAGATCTTGATGTCGACTTGTCAGATAATTATGTGGACTTGTCAGTTCTTTAAGTCGACTTGTCACTTATCCATGTGTGTAAGAATTTAACAATACAACCTTTCTACCCCAATTTGTGCCATCAAGTTGAAATAATATTTTCTGACAAGTCGACATAAGGATCTGACAAGTCGACATAAGCATCTTTTAAGTCGACATAATTATTTGACAATTCAACATACTTATCTGACAAGTCGACATAATTATTTGACAATACGACATAACATCTGACAAGTCAACATCATTATCTGACAAGTCGACTAATAATATGAATGATAATTTTCTTTAAACTAGTGGCCATAATATTTTTTCTGTCAGATAATTATGTTAACTTTTCAGATCTTTATGCCGACTTGTCAAATAATTATGTTAACTTGTCAGATCTTTATGTCGACCTGTCAGATATTATGATGCCAAGTAAATGGCAGTTAGTGGCACTAACAAGCTTTAACATCAAAATATTGAGTTTCTAGTCAACATGGTTATTTCGACATGTCAACATAAAGATCTGACAAGTTGACATAAATATCTGACAAGTCGACAAAATCATCTGACAAGTTGACATAATCATCTGACAAGTCGACATAATTATCTGACAAGTGGTGGCAGATCTATGCCACCATAGCTTTCTCAATATTTTGACACTTTTTTAAAAATAGCAATGAGACCAATTATATTTAAGCTATACATCCGCATCTCACGAAACATATTGTAAGATACTAAATATATTAATTTGGCTGTATCGTTATACAAAATTTATTTGCAAAACAAACCTTTTCTAAGATATTCATGCTTGAAAATGAGTGTATTTTCAGCCTGAATGCATTTGATTCAAATGATTAAATAAGCTAGACAGTAGTGGCTCTTAACATGCAACAGAAATTGGAATGGGTTTGCAATGCATTTCGTTATAATAGTTAAAATGAGGATCGAACTTCCGTTTAAACTAACGGGAGGTTATAGACAGGAAATAGGGTATATATAACATATATGTATCACGTATGCAAAATATCAGTTGCTGTAGACAATCTAACATCGTAACATGCACACAGTTCAGATTAAAAAAAAACATTTACAACTCCAACCAGCTATATAACCTTTTTTCTAAATGATTTAGATTGTTAGATTAATATTCCCAGTATAGAAGGACTTACTGAAACAGAACCAAAGGGAAGGTCCATTATATATTAAGCATTGCATAATATACAGTAACTGCAGTGATGTGTGCTTACAAATTGAGTAACGCGCGTTAGCGTTGCCTTGTCTTCAAATGTGATTTATACCTTAAAATTCCTAATTTATCCTAGAGGTAAGTTCATATCAATGGAAGAGCCACTGTAACAGCCACAGCGTGAACTTTAATTTTCTTTGTGACGTTGCAGTTTACATGCCATTTTAACCTTTGAGTACCCTGTGTGTATTACAGTGTTATAACTGCCGTAGCTTTCAACACACTTCACAAGCAAAAAAAATGTGGAATGTAAATACTTTTAATGCCTTTTCTTAATCATTCCTCAGGTTGGGGATTGCCTACTTGCAATAAATCGCTGGAACTGAATAATATGCAAAAATATGTCGGTTGTTTTATGCACACATTTGTATGATCATTGAAGTGTAAAGTGTAAGATTTTTACAAGTCCAACAAGTGAACAAAAATTTGAGTGTCATTTGTTGAGTTATAAGGGAGTTACAGAGCTTACAATTCTTTGCTATGTAAACAAAGCGTTGTTTAGATTTTGAATGTTGAAGTGCAAATTCCATTTTTACACCTAAATGAATGTGTTATATGTTAGGAACGGTTTATTTATGCTTAAAATGAGTAAGAGGATTGACAAATTGGCTAGAAAAAGATTTTAACTAGTTAAACAAAAACAGGGCACGAACCTTGTTTACATGACAAAGAATTGTGAGCCCTGTATCTTGCTTATAACTCTACGACTGACTCTCAAATATTATTTGATCATTAGAAATGCCCTCTTAAAGCATTGTAAATGATTAAAACAGAAAAATAGAATTTGACCAAACTCGTGACCATGCCCCTTTAAGAAGGCTCGATGGTCGATGTCATTTTTAGAATTTTAGCTTATTATAGCTTACACAGTTTATTGTTTCAACATTATTTCTAAAAATTGATGGTAGATCGGTTGGTTAACTCGTTGACCATCCAGCCTCCTTAACATGTAACTCCTGGCACACAATTTTATTAAAACTCCGTTAATTTGAAGATAACAAAATCCAGGTTCCTTACATTTCAGTAGGAAAGAGTTTGACAGGATAGTAAATATCCTGTTATGAATGATTTAAAATTTCTTTTGGTCTAAGAAGCAGTTATATTGGACACACTGAGTGTGCTGATTTCACACATTGCAACTGTCCTGTAGCGTAGCGGTAAATGCTGAGAAAGAACACGGTTACTTTTTTTGAACTGGATTCTTGGATGACTTTGGAATTTTATAAACCAATGATGACTGTGACAATGAGACTTGTGACAGTATTTTTGAATTCAATGTAGTCGTTTTTTATCATGATTTAACTAATATTTTCGGAAATCATTGCATATTCCTTTGGCAAACGACAAACATTTTTTTATAAACTTGTATTATCATTAAATAAAGTATAATAATTTTTTTTTTCAAGAGAAGAATTAGAATGGGACAATAGGGGGAAAGACTGGACAATGGAGTATATGTAATAGTACAGCGGCAATGATAAGGATTTACGTGACATATTTTTATCAATATCATTTTGTAATATTCTCTACCTAAAGGCTTGCTGTGACGTTTTAGTCCAAATATTATAGAAGAGTTATCGTTACTTCCAAGTCAATATTTTAAAAGAAATTTTCAACTCAAATTTCATGAATTTGATTAATTTCATTCATATGCAATAAAATAAAATAAAAGAAAAAAATCTATATACCTATGACATAAACTTGTTTAGAAAACACTTCACAGTTATCTCTTTTTCTCTTGCGTTGAATTTATAAGTTTCGTCGATCACTCTCACTCGGTGTGTATACACCTTTCTCTCTGCATCTGAGCGTTCACCGAACTGGCATCTGTTCACAGGATGGTTGATACGCCATATGCACGGCAACCGGTGCGAAAAACCGGCAGGATCTGTGTCAAGCCTTTGATTAACACCAGCTTGAATTTACTTTGGTGGAAGTGACACTGCCTTGCAAATCTCTGTAGCACCTGTAAATAAGCAGTTGATTATTGTCATTGTTACACCGAATCTCTTTAATGAGAGATTATTGCACTTCATTTTTAGTAAGTTAAATTCGATTAACCTTTATTTTATTTAAAGATTTTAAAAATGCGATATTTTTCATTAGTTTAATTTTCATTACCAACATACATGTATCTCATTGCTCAACGTTTTCCATATGCTTGACCAGTTTTCTGCTAACTCATGTTGAAGACAATTACAATCTTACTTTTCAATGTTGAAGTCCTCACTGAATCATCTGAGCTAATATATCCGTAATTGTACACATAAATGTTCTTTAGAAAAGAAATATGCAGGCACATTTTCCACATTCAGAAATATTAAAAATACTATACATATTTGTTTGACACGAGTACTTAATCCCATGTTTCTGCTGTTTCAAATTCCAATGGTGTAAAACGCGAGGATCGAAATTTTGTTGTAAATACATATAGTTTATATCAACTAAGATTATAAATGCCGTTAGGGATCCTTTTCTGAAGTTTACGCGGAAAATAATTCTTCCCATTAATCATGAATTAAAGTATCAATTTGTTTGAATTTTGATGTATCGTGGAAAACAGTTGTAATAGGGGTTTATTTTGAAAAGAATGAGAAAACATTATTTTTCAACAGTTTGATTTCTTTGATTGCCTGTAAAATATATAAGTACAACATGTGTTGTAGAATTGAAAAAGAAGAGGAAAAACCGCAAGAAATATGTAATCATATAAAACTAACTTTTTTCTCTGAGGTTTACAAATCATTGTCACAAAGGAGTTTTGCAATTATTTTAAAACGTATTAGAAGCAATTTATAATTCATATTATAGGTAAATTGATACATAACTTATATTATATATATATATATATATATATATATATATATATATATATATATATATCTTCCTTATATCTGTTTTGTTATATAGATAAGTGCCAACAGGTCCACATACCAGGTGTGGTCGCTGTTTTGCTAACATGGGGCATAAGAAACTTGTAGTTAGTGAATTTTGGCCCTACATGTTAGCATAGGCAATATATTTTTGAACAAACCATTTTCATTATCTATTAGTCAATGATTTCTTTTGTTTTTTTCAAATATTTTCTTACTTACAAGACTTATATTTCGTCAAATACTCTGTATGAAAATGTCCATGTCTACTTATATTAAAAAAAAATCCAATACATTTATGTGAATAATTATGTAGCAAATATTTTTGTTATTGTTTGAGAATAAATGTCAATTAAAAAAAATATCCATTTTGATTCCTATATCTCTTTTTTTGGAAAAGAATAGAATATCGAAATTGATTCCGCAAAATGAAGTGCAATAGTCTTTCATTTAAGAGGCATTGTGCTCAGATGACAATGCGCAACTACACGAATATCACCAGTGGCACAGGAGACTTCGTGAAACGATGTGTCCTCCACCTCTGTTTTAGTTCCGGTGTAATGAAGAATAATGACCCCCGTAGAATAATGACCGGGGGTCATTTTTCTACGTAGAAAAATGACCCCCCGGTCATTATTCTACGCAGAAAAATGACCCCCCGGTCATTATTCTACGTAGAAAAATGACCCCTTTGCCTGAAGAATAAGTGTCATTTTCATAAAAATGAGCACACTCCACATGAAGAAAAGTGACCCCTGTAGAATAATGACCCCCTTGTAGATTAAAGTTTTTCAGTATATTTTTTTATTATTTGTGAAATAGTCTTTACACTATTGCAATTTTACTGCTGCAGTTTACAGAAAGTAACAGAAATTATAATTCATATTCAAATAAACTTAAAGTGAAAGAAGGGGTATATCTTAGAAAATAAAAATCCTTCCGTTATAACAAGATATTGACGAATTGCATCGGGGTATGGTTGTCATCTTAACAATTACATTTACATGTATCTATGGTGTTCCGATAGGGCCACTTCGACCTTAGGGCGAAGATGCGAAGTTGCAAATGCGATAGTGCGAAGGCGAAAGAGCAAAAGTGCGAAGATGCGACGACGAAGCGCGAAGATGTGATGCCTAAAATGCGAAGGTGCGAGGGGCGAAGGAGCGATACTTCTATCGCTCCTTCCCAACTTTGCACTCTGGCCTTCGCATCTTCGCACTTTCGCCGTCGCCTTTTTTGATTGCATTCAGCAAGTCTCGGTCGATTACATAGAATTTTATACAGGCACCGTACTCGCCAAGTTTTCAGATTAATCCATGCTATTATTGGTAAGCATGTGCTAGGCCATCGCGCTTACTATGAATGTTTATAAATATTTTAATGTGTAAATGTAACATATATGTTTACCAGTGCTGGCTATGCCTAATCATTATCTACTCCACACTAAATGTAATGTCCGCCATACTGTGTACATGTGCACTTCCAGACTCAGGACTGTCACTTACCAGCCGTCTCTTTACCGTGGACCAAACCCAGTAACAATGTAATTTCATTATGCGACACTCCTTGCTCATGCATGGATCTAGAGGGGGAAAGGGGGTCCGCCCCCCCCCCCCCCGGAAAATTCAATATTAATAATTTCACACAGTAAAAGGGGAGAGGGAGTTCGGACCCCATCCCCCTGGATAATTTTATTTTATTAATTTTATAAAAATAAAATTTCCAAAATATGCCTCGGAACCATTTCAACGATGGAGAGCTCCGCAATTATAAAACATAGGTAATCACAGATTACAAAGCTCACCGAGACGAGGCATCACCTTTATGAGACCACCTTTCTCATATTATATAAAAACCATCCTTTATGATCTTGGATATTCATGGATTCTGTTTGGAAACAATATCGTATATCATCTGTTAAAAAATTGTATGTTATTCATATGTTCATATGTTAATCAATACAATAATATAAAATTAAAATTGCATCCTATCATAATTACAATATATATCATATAATACCATAAAATACCGTAAAAAATTGTGAGATATGATATTGTAACGTATGATATGACATTGTATTGTGTTACACATTATTGTATTTGATCAAACAATACAATATCATAAAACATAATACAATATAGTATTATATGAAACAATATTAAACTGCATCAATACATCATAACATTGAAACATATGATATTATATTGTATAATTAAGCATTGAATCATTATTGTTTGAAAGATGTGGTCTCATAACTGCAACGGTGTGTGCATACAAATTGTATAACGCGCGCTAGCGCGATATGAAAATTTGTTTGCACTCATTGTTGCAGTTATGAGACCACATCTTTCAAAAAATAATGATTCAATGCTTATATTTACGTTTTTTAAACATGTATTTCCTTCCCGCAAATATGTGTTTTTTTTTTTAAAGGCTCTGTCTTATTCAACAAGTAATGCGAAATTAACAGAATGGCCACTGGAACAGCCGAAATATACTGACAAAAATAGTACGCAGCGTTTTAAATTCTAATAACACAATTATTTTTTTTCTTTCTGTAATTTAATGAATTTACTCTTGGTATACTAAGAAATTAATCAATTGAATTAATTTAAGTGTCAAAATATATTTACATCAATGAAATATTTATCAGCGTAAGTATAATATCAGGTTGTTATCCGGTTTGAAGTCGCGAGAAGAGTCAGTTCTTGTTCTTCGAGAAATACTGAAGAAATACTGAATGTATTCATACGCACCAGATTTGGTGATTGGGTCTTCTGTGTTGTGTGTAAATATCACTAAAATTAACTAATGCAATTTAATAGAGGGAAAGAAAGTGAATGTAAACATTATAGTATGATATTGTATTGTATGATACTGTATCATATTTGATACGTAATATGATATTGTATTATATAATACAATATAATTTGATAAGCATTCTATCATATTAAATAATACAATATCATGGGATAAAGTAAAATATTATTTAATACAATCATACTATACACATTGTATCATATGATACAATAATGTATATTAAAATCTCATAAAATACAATTTCATGTGATATGATAATATATCATATAAACCAATATCATATTATACAATATCGTATGATACGATATTTTATAATATTACAATATCATAGGGATCATGTTACATCATTTAACAGCAACCATATCTATCTATCAAGCAGGTTTGAGTGAGGTAGGAGATTTCTTTAGCATCCTTGATAATGGAGATCAGGCTCTGCATCTGAAGCAACCTCTGCGTTTCATTTATAATATAGCTAAATCAACTATGCAAGCTATCTATCTAGCTATAAAACATGTGACCTGTTCCAAAAAACTAAACCTCATCAAGAATCATAAACCTATGGCTCTGATTCAGCATTCAAGCCTGTCAGGTGCATCAGTATCATAAGACTATATCAATGCAAGATTTGTGAAGTTAGGACCAGTAATAATACGATATCGTCATCAGAGGGCACATGTTTCAGAAACTTTAACCAGCTCTTAAAATCTTAACCTCCTCCAGCATCCGAAACCTGTGGCTCAGATTCAGCATTTAAGCCTGCCAGGTGCATCACTATAATAAGACGCACCATCCATACAAGTTTAATGAAGTTAGGACCAGTAGTAACTAAGATATTATCATTAGAGGGCACCTGCTCCAAAAACTTTAACCAGCTGCAAAAACCTTTACCTCCTACTGCATCTGAAACCTATAACTCAGATTCAGCACTCAAGCCTGTCTGGTATATCAGTACCATAAGACACACCATCCATGCAAGTTTGGTGAAGTACGGACCAGCAGTAACTTAAATATTGCTATTTAAGGCACCTGCTCCAAAAACCTTAACCTCCTCCAGCATCTGAAAGTTAGGAACCAGATTCAGTAGGTCCAGATGCATCCTCCATGTAACTTTGGTGAAGAGAGGACAAGTAATAGCTTAGATACAGGAGCTGCAACTAAAACTTTAACCAGCTCCGGACGCCGACGCCGGGGGTAAAGCATATGCTCCCATTGACTTCGTCTCGGTGAGCTAAAAAGGCGAAAGCGAGAAGATTCGAAGGCGAGAGTGCGAAGTTGCAAAGGCAAGAAGCGGTAGTAGTATCACTTCTTCGCCTTCGCAACTTAGCACTTTCGTCTTCGCATCTTCGCGCTTCGCCGTCGCATCTTCTATATTCTCCATATTATTCATGAATTATACTTGCATTGAGGATTTCCGCAATACAAACTGCTCGGTATACAACCCAGAATTAATGATGAAACCAAAATTATGAAAAGTTTACTCCACTGTTAGGCATAATGCCTAACAGTGGAGTAAACTTTTCATAAAGCCAAGCTGAAGTTAGAGCCATTACGCCAGTAGAGGTTAACGGCCAATAAGGAAAATCGTCAAAGTGCTGAGAGTACTCGTACAGAAAATATATTTTACTTTATCCTCGGCATACTTTAGTAAGTTTAGTTAATATCAAGATGATTAATGCATCAATAGTTTGTATGAGCATTGGTAACGTTGGATACAATAAAGATCGTGTGATCAAAATCAAGCGGGATATAAACCCCTAACATGGGTGTTAACCTCTTATCAACGCTTTTAGAAACAATCTTTTCTTATTATAATCGATCAGTGTTTATTATCTATTAAGATTTACTATAGTCAGGTACTCTTCACAAATTTGCTCTAAAAGAATAAAGTCAATCCATGATCACAAATACAACATTACAACAAATGTTTAGAATATTGATGTTCATGTATTACGCAGAAGAAAACAAAACTAACGCAGAATGCTTTTTTAAAAATCACTTTCCCCAAGAAATGTAAATAAGAAGTATTCGTATTCCTACGTTTAATTGATTTAATGCTTATATTTACATTTTTTTTAACTTCTTGCCTTGTCTGCAAATGTGATTCATACCTTAAAATTCCTATCTTATCCTAAGGGTAAGTTAATATTAATGGAAGAGCCACAGTAACAGCCACAAGCGTGAACTTTGATTTTCGCTTGTGACGTTGCAGTTTACAGCGTTCAACGTTTGTGACGTCATAATAAAACTCGTCAATTTGACCTTTGACTAGTTGTTGCATTTAGAGGCATTTGAAGATCACAGAATTTAATGGGAAAACACAGTAGAATGTAAATATAGCGATTTATTTACAACATCGGTGTTTATAACTTCAAAATCAGTTGAACAGAGTGAAAAATAAAGTAATTTCAAAGTCATATCTTGGATACGGGGTAACCAATTTCTATTCATGTTTACGGGGGGGGGTCATTTTTTATGGGGGTCATTTTTCTTCATGTTTAACATGAAGAAAAATAACCCCTGGGTCTTTTTTCTTCAGAAAAATCCAAGTATTCTTCAGCTAGGGGGGTCATTATTCTACGTAGAAAAATGACCCCCGGTCATTATTCTACGGGGATCATTATACTTCATTACACCGGCAGTTGAGAATCATCATCTTGGCACAAGTCCTGCCGGTTTGATTGTACCGTACCGGTTGCCGGACATCTGAACATGGATCTCGGTTTGCTCAAAATGATATGTCACTTGCGCAGTTTGTCATCGTTGCGAATAAACCCAGATCCATCTTCAGATGTATACACATCAATTATTCGCTCTTTATCTATCCTTTATATCTATTGCAAATTATGAGCGGTATAATATTAAGATTTTTAAAAACGATTGGTCTTTTTCATTAAATCTGCTCGTCTTCTTCAATGTATGTCTGGCCAATGAAGAAATAAAACATGAAAATAATTTTATTGCATAATATTGATATTTGAAACATATGAATGTATCTATAAATTAATTTAAAACCTTTTAAACATTTGTTGTTAGGAACGATAAGTGGTCAGGTTGACACACGTGTAATATACTGATAAGGTAAATTAACTTGGTTTTTAACGACTAGATTGATAACGATGTCGGTGTTTGAAATTCGATCCTTGCAATTGTTTACTTACTTCTATTTTTTTCTTCATACTAATAGGAAACTGTAGAATTTTAGTTCTGTTTTGGTCCTTCGTGAATTCATTCCACAGCCACCTTTTTTTTCGAAAGATTAACGCTGTACAAGCACGACGCCTACTAACCCGAGAAGAACGCTAGCTAAATAATTGTAAATTTAACATAAACCCAATCCTATCGACAATCCTTTTGGTTCATGCATCTGGAGGATTTTAATTTATCATTTCCTTTCAATTCCTTGTGTATGAGCTATTCAAACGCTAGAGAAAATAATTTTGAATGCACCATGTTCCATTGACAAACGACAACCGCCAAATTATTTTTGAATCGTTTAGAATATTCGCTTACTACATCTGCAATTATTTCCATTAAAAATGTAATGATGGCATAAGAGAAAGAAATGGAAATGAGTGTTGTTTTCTCTGTGCCATTGTTGAGAAAACATTTCGGTTAAGAAATGTAGAGAATTTC
Source organism: Magallana gigas (assembly GCF_963853765.1). Lineage (NCBI taxonomy): Eukaryota > Metazoa > Mollusca > Bivalvia > Ostreida > Ostreidae > Magallana > Magallana gigas. Next base: position 8,385,646 of record NC_088855.1, on the reverse strand, counting down.
ATATCAATTTATTTTTTAATCATTTTCGAATTATTCTTTTTTTCAAAGTGAACACTTAAAAGTTTGTTAAGTGTATATCATTTTGATTGATATCAAGTTTAAGGCTCCATGATACCTTGCTTGCACTTACAATTTTTTTCCACTTTTTTCTGAATATTTACTTTTTAAAAAATCACATAAAATAATTAAAAGCATTAAATCAGTATTTTTACTACGATATCATTTTTCAAAAAGATAGTTGATATGTCAATCGAATGATATTGTGTGTCAAGCAACCTTAAAGTTAAATTATTTTATAAGTGCAAAATGAAGTGTAAGAGTCTCACTTCATCGCATTAACAACATGGCGGTAAAGATCGAACTGCCGTTTATTTCAACAGTGCGGAAGAAGACTTCGCGTGACAAGGTCCTCTCATACACCTTATATTTGACCAGTTGAAATTCGCCACCATGGAGTACATCCGATCAGTGATCAACCGCACCGAACCCGGTCACGTGCTTCACGTTCACTTGCATGAACGGGCATGAACGGGCACATGTTGAGAGCGAGGTTTTCACACTCCATTCAGATAAACGTCATCTTTCTTATATATACTCTACAGAGCATTACACAGCTCTACATTGGTGTTTTAAAAATGTGCTTGATGCCTTATATTCATTTGGTATTTTTTCTTACATTTGATTGCTTAATAAATAAAAATATCGTAAAACAATATTTCTTGTTAAATTTTGAATTTGTTTATTAATGAATTTACAATGATTTTTTATTTGAAACTTTGCTAAGATAAAACATTAATAACGATAACTTGTACGGGATAGCAAGTCAGCTCGAACAGTCAGTGTGTAGAAATGAGCAAGGCTTATCAGCATTTTTAGTTGCATTATAAGTGTCCGGCGCCAAGAGCATTGATTCATTGTAAAAGTGTATATACTAGCGCTGCACCTGTTCACCAAGTAAAAGAAGAAGAAGAAGAAAACCCACAAAATTGTATCCTAGAGAGTGATGTCAATATACATGTAATATACGCGTCGGCTGACAATGGTTTTCTCGGGGTGTCAATTTCAACAGTTACCCTCCCAACCAGGCACTATTTATTTTATTATACTGAATGTCTTATTTTTTAAAGAAAATTATACTGCTTTTATATAGAAATGGAGCGAATTCTACGGCGAAGCGTACGCGCATAATTTACGCGCATGTAACAATTCGTTGTGTTACCCGTTGCCAAGTGTGTTGCTAACGCTGAGGGTAATAGAAAGGATTACCAACTGCGTCTAAACCAATCAGATTTCAGTATTTAACATGAAAGTATAATAAAAAGAATTTATGAATCACAGATAACATGTGACCAAGACTTTTATCCATTTAATTTGAGAATTATCTTACACAGAATATTTCTCATGCTTATTGTTGGAAATTTTTTGGATTTATTTACATTCGTCTGAAACTGTCATTTCATTGAGGGAATGTCTCAATTTTCTGTTGATACAATGAACACAAACATATTGGTCTTCATCGATTTCAAGAATTGTTTTACATATGTTTAGAAATATACAAACCATCTGAAATTTTTAAAAAACAACTCAATTTGAGTAAATTCATTGTTTATTTGAAATATGATTTCTATATAAAGAAAATTGGTAATTAGTGAACAGCTGAAAAACAGAAAATTAACAACATTTTTGGGTAATTGACGCTAGGTATTGCATGTTTTGAGAATTTATGAAAGTTTGTTTTTTAAGAAGTTCCAAAATGCAGAACTTGATCAGTATTATACTTGTCAAAAAGGGGTAAAATATTATGAACTTTGTTTTTGTCACTATCCAGTAGACATGCAGCATTGTTTCAACATTGATATTGGGTGACGTCAAAGACTAGATAAACATATTAATATAAATTGTATCGTAGTATTATTTTTATTTCTTATAAACAATACATTATATTGGGTGAAAACTTAGAACTTTTAATTAGTTCATTGTATTTTGAGTTTTGTCCTGTCATTTTATTTTGGAGTCAAAACAAATATGCAGCTTTCTTAATATTTTGACACTTTTTTAAAATAGCAATGAGACCAATTATATTTAAGCTATACTTTCCAATCTCAGAAAACATATTGTAAGATACTAAATATATTGATTTGACTGTATCGTTATACAAAATTTATTTGCAAAACAAAACTTTTCTAAAATATTCATGCTTGAAAATGAGTTTATTTTCAGCCTTGCTGAATGCATTTGATTCAAATGATTTTAAAAATCAGCTAGTGGCTCTTAACATGCAACACAAATTAGAATGGGTTTGCAATGCATTTCGTTATAATATTTAAAATGAGGGTCGAACTGCTGTTTAAACTAACGGGAGGTTCTAGACCGGAAATAAGGTATATATAACATATATGTATCATGTATGCAAAATATCAGTTGTTATACATGTAGACCTATTTCACAATTTTACATCGTAACATGCTCACAGTTCGGATAAAAAAAACCCATTTACAATTCCGACCAGCTATATAACCTTTTTTCTAAATGATTTAGATTGTTAGATTAATATTCCCAGTATTGAAGGTTTTGTAATAAGGACTTATTGAAACAAAACCAAAGGGAAATAAGCATTGCATAATCATGTTTTGAAAGAAACAATAACTGCAGCGATGTGTGCTTACAAATTGAGTAACGCACGTTAGCGTTGCCGTGTCTTCAAATGTGATTTATACCTTAAAATTCCTAATTTATCCTATAGGGTAAGTTCATATCAATGGAAGAGCCACTGTAACAGCCACAGCGTGAACTTTAATTTTCTTGGTGACGTTGCAGTTTACAGGCCATTTTAACCTTTGAGTACCCTGTGTGTGTTACAGTGTTATAACAAGCAAAAAATATGTGGAATGTAAATACTTTTAATGCTATTTCTTAATCATTCGTCAGGTTGGGGATTGCCTACTTGCAATAAATCGCTGGAACTGAATAATACGCAAAAATATGTCTGTTGTTTTATGCACACATTTGTATGATCATTAAAGTGTAAAGTGTAATTAAGATTTTTACAAGTCCGAGTACAAGTTGATACATTTACATGTATGTAGCCATAAGATTGTTGTTTTGCATAAATCATTATGCATCCTATATCATTTTGATTATATTTACATTTAAAGGGGCATGGTCACGATTTTGGTCAAAAATTATTTTTCCAATTTTAATGTTTACAATGCTTCAGGACGTCAGTTTTAATAGTGAACAAAAATTTGAGTGTCATTTTTTGAGTTATAAGGGAGTTACAAAGCTTACAATTCTTTGCTATGTAAACAAAGCGTTGTTTACATTTTGAATTTTGAAGTGCAAATTCCATTTTTACACGTAAATGAATGTGTTATATGTTAGGAACGGTTTATTTATGCTTAAAATGAATGACTGACAAATTGGCTAGAAAATTTTTTTTACTGGTATATTGAACTTATATAAACAAAAACAGGGCACGAGCCTTGTTTACATGACAAAGAATTGTGAGCCCTGTATCTTGCTTATAACTCTACGACTGACTCTCAAATTTTATTTGGTCAATAGAAATGCCCTCTTAAAGCATTGTAAATGATTAAAACAGAAAAATAGAATTTGACCAAACTCGTGACCATGCCCCTTTAAGAAGGCTCGATGGTCGAGGTCATTTTTAGAATTTTAGCTTAATATAGCTTACATAGTTTATAGTTTCAACATTATTTCTAAAAATTGATGGTAGATCTGTTGGTTAACTCGTTGATCATCCAGCCTCCTTAACATGTAACTCCTGGCACACAAGTGTATTAAAACTCCGTTAATTTGAAGATAACAACATCCAGTTTCCTTACATTTCAGTATGAAAGAGTTTGACAGGATAGTAAATATGCTGTTATGAATGATTTTAAATTTCTTTTGGTCTAAGAAGCAGTTATATTGGACACACTGAGTGTGCTGATTTCACACATTGCAACTGTCATGTAGCGTAGCGGAAAATGCCGATCGAGAATGAACACGGTTAATTTTTTTGAACTGGATTCTTGGATGACTTTGGAATTTTATAAGCCAATGATGACTGTGACAATGAGAATTGTGAAAGTATTTTTGAATTCAATGTAGTCATTTTTTATCATGATTTAACTAATATTTTTGGAAATCATTGCATATTCCTTTGGCAAAGGACAAACATCTTTTTATAAACTTGTATTATCATTAAATAAAGTATAGTAAATTTGTTTTTTTTTTCCAAGGGAATAATTAGAATGGGACAATAGGGGGGAAAGATTTGACAATGAAGTATATGTAGTAGTTCAGCGACAATAATAAGGATTTACGTGACATATTTTTATCAGTATCATTTTGTAATATTCTCTACCAGAAAGGCTTGCTGTGATGTTTTAGTCCAAATATTGTAGAAGAGTTATCGTTACTTCAAAGTCAATATTTTAAAAGAAATTTTCAACTCAAATTTCATGAATAAGATTAATTTCATTCATAACAGTATATATGCAATAAAATTATGCATTCGTAGTTTCCTCAAAAGAGTTAACAATCTCTCGGAAAGAAAAAAAATTATATACCCATGACATAAACTTGTTTAGAAAACACTTCGCAGTTATCTCTTTTTCTCTTGCGATGAATTTATAAGTTTGGTCGATCAATATCACTCGGGGTGTATACATCTTTCTCTCTGCATCTGAGCGTTCACCGAACTGGCATCTGTGCACAGGATGGTTGATACGCCATATGCACGGCAACCGGTGCGAAAAACCGGCAGGATCTGTGTCAAGCCTTTGATTAACACCAGCTTAAATTTACTTTGGTGGAAGTGACACTGTCTTGCAAATCTCTGTAGCACCTGTAAACAAGCAGTTGATCATTGTCATTGTTACACCGATTCTCTTTAATGAGAGATTATTGCACTTCATTTTTAGTAAATTAAATTAGTAAATTTGCTGTGCATATGGCGTATCAACCATCCTGTGCACAGATGCCAGTTCGGTGAACGCTCAGATGCAGAGAGAAAGATGTATACACCCCGAGTAATATTTTTTCTCTGAGGTTTACAAATCATTGTCACAAAGGAGTTTTGCAATCATTTTAAAACGTATTAGAATTAATTTATAATTCACATTATAGGTAAATTGATACATAACTTATTTTTATTTTATATATATTTATATACATGTATCTTCTCTATATCTGTTTTGTTATATTACTAGTAAATACTAGTAAGTGCCAACAGGTCCACATACCAGGTGTGGTCGCTGTTTTGCTAACATTGGGGCATAAGAGACTTGTAGTTAGTGAAAATGGCCCTACATGTTAGCATAGGCAATATATTGTTGTGCTAAAAGTGAAATATTCATGTATGTTAAATCTGAACAAACCATTTTCATTATCTTTTTGTCAATGATTTCTTTTGATTTTTCAAATATTTTTTTTACTTACAACACTTATATTTCGTCAAATACTCTGTATGAAAATGTCCATGTCTACTTATATTAAAAAAATCCAATACATTTATGTGAATAAATATGTAGCAAATATTTTTGTTATTGTTTGAGAATAAATGTCAATTAAAAGAAATATCCATTTTGATTCGTATATCTAATTTTCTGGAAAAGAATACCGGTAGAATATCGAAATTGATTCCGCAAAATGAAGTGCAATAGTCTCTCATTTAAGAGGCATTGTACTCAGATGACAATGCGCAACTACACGAACTTCACGAGTGGCACAGGAGACTTCGTGAAACGATGTCTCCTCCACCTCTGTTTTAGTTCCGGCAGTTGAGAATCATCATCTAAGCGCAAGTCCTACCGGTTTGATTGTACCGTACCGGTTGCCGGACATCTGAAGATGGATCTGGGTTTGCTCGAAACGATATGTCACTTGCGCAGTGTGACATACATCGTTGCGAGGAAACACAGATACATGTTCAGATGTATAGAGTAAGATTTATACACTCCAATTATTCGGTATTTATCTATCCTTTATATTTATTGCAAATTATTAGCGGTATAATATTGAGGTTTTTTCACAACGATTTTCTTTACAAAGAAAATTTTCTCATCTTCTTCAATGTGTCTTTGGTCTTTGAAGTATTCATACGTGAAAATAATTTTATTGCATAATATTTATACTGGAAACACTTAAATGTATCTATAAATTGATTGAATACTTTAAAAACATTTGTTGTTAGGAACGATAACTGGTCAGATTGGCGCAGGTATATTAGGCTGATAAGGTAACATTTATATTTACATGGTCGAATGCGACTTGCTTGATAACCATGTTGGTGTTTAAAAATTCAATTCTCGTTTACTTACATTAAATTGTTGTTATTAGGGACGACAATTTCTTATCGGTTAACCGGTTAAGTGTTTAATCGGTCAGAACCATTGTAACCGGTTACCAAATCAGTAATCGGTAAGTCATATAAAATGTAATAAATTGTATATTTTCAGCAATTTTATCAAGAAAATTTGAATACAGGTATTTAAATCACTGCTGGGAATCTTTACAGTTGTTATTATTATTATACATTTATTTAATGTTTGTATCTTGTATTAATTTCATTTAATAGGACATTAAAATTCATCACACAGATAGCAACTGCTTTTCGCAAGTTTGCGCGAATATTAGTTAATATAGGAATCTAAGTATTCATTTGGATTCGTACAACTTTGGAAAAGTGTAAAAATATCAAAATTGATTTAACAAAATGAAGTGCAATAATCTCTCACCTGAAAACCTTGTGATCAGACGATATCATAAGTTACAAATGGCGAAAGAAACTTCGGAAAACGATTTCTCCTCCACCACAAGCACTTGAGTACCGTCTGGGCACAAGGCCTGCCGATTTTAATCCTCCGAACCGGCTCCCGGACTCCTGAACGTAATCTGGGTGTGTTTCGCAAGAATATCAATTAAACACATTTCGACATAGTTGCGAATGCACCCAGATAAACGTTCAGATGTTGAGAGTAAGATTCATACACTCCGATTTATTCAGATATTTCTATCCTTTATATCTATTGCAAATAAAAAGCGGTATTAAATTAAGTTTTTTATACGATTTTCCTTTTTAAAAAATTCTCTTCTTGTCTTCTCCAATGTGTGTTTGATTAATGAAGTTTTAATACATGAAAATATTTTTCTTGCATAATATTGATAATGAAAGAAAAAATAGTTAATGTAACTATGAATTAGTTCAAAACCTGTTTAAATGTGTTTAAGAAACGATAACTCGGGAGAGGTAACTCGACGTACAAAAAATGCATATAAAATTAATGAAGAAAAGAAGCCAAATTGAAATTAAGTGTTTTATCATTTATCTTCATCAAGTAGCTTTTTACGTATGGACATTGTTTACATATATTGTTCATTTTTGCTTGAATGAACCTTTGCTATTCCCACGGTGTAGTTCCTAAACGTCTGCTATTGGTAAAAAAAATCCTATTCGTAAATTGAACAGTTGCTAGTCAAATAAAACATGCACGATACGCTTGAATCAAGTCACAAATTAGACGAAGTATCCCACAAAACCATGTAAGAGTTTAAATAATCCGGAATAAGTAGGGCATTATCATATAAGTTATAAAACTAGTTTGCAAAATGACCCTATGAATAACCAGATAGAGAGAAATTGCCTAAGTCGGTGATGAATTAAAAGGCTGTTACAAAAAAGTTGCATATCTTTATTTATTTGTTTGTTCTATACTTTGAGAAAGTACTTTCATTTATTCTGATTAATTAAGAAATACAAAAAAAAAAGAATATTTTAAAATATAAATATTTTAAAATAAATAATTAAATAACAAAAGATTTTTATAAAGTTACGGTTATTATTTGAAATACTGACACATTCGAACCATCTATAAGCTGAAAACGATGCATCGGCTACTATATATGATACTTTTAAATTTCTTTTCCAGCAAGGAAAAGAAAATCAAAATAATTATTACATAATCGTGCATTATGACAATTTTACCCCAGTAACAGCAAGAATTGTCATAATAATTATTACATAATCGTGAATATTTGTGATTGAATTGTCGTTTATAACTTCTTAGATTTGTGAAAAATTTGTTGCATTGGCTGCATGCATACGGTTTAGATTGATAACAACGTCGGTGTTCGAAAAGTCGATCCTCGTTCATTAGGGAGGCTGGATGGTCAACAAACTAACCATTTCTTATTTTCAAACAACTAAATAGAACATTGAAGTTTCAGCAGATGGCAACGTCATATGTATAATGCATTTAATCTGAGCTAACTAGATACATACGAGGGTTGTTAGAAAAATTCGCGGACAAGTTCGATTGTGAGCGGACTATTCGCATAACAGCGAAACTTTTAATATTTAATCTTGACGTATTTTCTAAGAAATATGTAAAGATTTGTTTACTAGTATTTTCAATGCCCCTTAAAAAATATAGATTAATTATTTTAATAAGATATGCTTCACGGAGCATGTTAGTTTTTAATTGTTTTATATTTTGTACGCATTTTTCCTTACTAAGAAAATATACAGTTTAAGTGCATAAAAATAAATGATATTTCATATTAGATCACAATAAGTTATGAAGGTCATTTTGAGAAAGTTTCAATTAAATTGAGGAATTTCTGACCGTTTTATCACCAAATATGGACGACCAACGCTAGAAAAATGAGTCAAAAACTTTAAAGTAAATGGACACTTTGGAGCACTGGGCCATCATTAAAATTTTGTGAACACGCAAAAAAAAAGTCTCCGATGGAGACCAAAAGGTTCTTAGATGCTGCTATTTTTATAAGACAAAGGTTTACAATTGAAACCACAATTGGAATTGAATGTTTGAAAATGGAAATACTGATATCATGTGCTCTTGCAGCCTGGATCTTGCACCTATGGAGTTTGCTTTATTTCCTTATCTGAGGTCGAACTGCGTTGACAGAGATTTTCGGACCTAAATGACCAACGATATGACACAAAATACATTTAGACAAGAATTTGACATATAATGGTGTGAACATGCGTTTTATAAATGGGTTAATGGCACGAAAATGTGAACTAAAAGGTGTTTACTTTGAAAAAGAGTGACAGGTTTAAATTGCCTTTCAGTAGTTTGACGTCACCTGACGTCGTGGAAATATATAATTTGGTGCTCCGTAGATCCAATTTATGCAAAATAAAAATCGGTGTGTCTTTTGAAAACAACTTCAGAATCATGATTTTTTGCATACTTATTTTCAATTGTAGTCATTTAGAAAACCATACGTCATCCTACAAAGTACACAGTAATTTTGCCGTAAACCACTTTGTCGGCGAACTTCTCTAACAACCCTCGTATGTATAAAATCATGATTTTTTGGTCATCAGAGTCAATCAGGTGACCTAATGCAATTTGTCCGTCATCGTCCGTCGTGCACCATGCCTTGTCCTTAACAATTTTTTCTTACTGAAAACTACAAGGCCAATTGTTAGTATTTTTGATTTTGGTTTGAAATATCCATAGGATAAGAGGAATCTAAATGTGAGACTTACGAACTTACAGCTCCGGAGCCTCATAGGCAGGGCCAAATATGGATAATTGCAAATTTTCTTTTTCTCAACTCTCCTACATGTATGAAAAAAAAATTATGGTTATGATGTCCATGTAGCTTTCTACCATAATTGTAAAATTCATTACCCGTGGGTCAAATATGGCCTTAGAGAACATGTATTAAATCTGAAAAATCTTTATGTATATGTTAAAATGTAAAATTTAAAATACATGTATAATGATAATACATTGTAAAACCCTCTACCCAAATTGTGAAATTCATGACCCCTTGATCAGATGTTTGGGCAATAGGGCGGGACAAATATGGCCATATAGAGAACATGTGTTAAATCATACAAAATCTATTACTCTACTTCTGTACGTATTTGAGAAAAAAAAACCAATATTATGATGTCCATGAAACTCTATACATAATTTGTGAACATGTTTACCCCTGGGTAAGGGTTTAGGCCCTTAAAATGTATCAAATCATTAAAAATCTCCATCTCTACTTCCACAGTCGTGGGAGATAAACTGATTGGATGGTTATGATGTCAATGAAGCCCTCTTCCAAAATTAAGAATCATGACCCCTGGGTCATGGGTACAGGTCCTTGGGCGGGCTGTAATACTCAGGTGATCGTCAATGCCTGTTGACCTCTTGCTACCTTGAAAACCATAGCTCAGGTTTTGGGTTATAACTTCAGGTCCCGCCGTCATCAATCCACTCATCTCAAATCCTAGTGCATTAAAAGGTCGAAACCCAGACTCAGAAGGGACTGATATTCAAAATACCCAAACGTGAAGGCAACTTTGGAGTCTCCGACACCTATGGTTTAGTATTCACTTTAAACTCTGTTTTAATAAAAATTACGGAAAATGAAGTGCAATAGTCTCTCAATATAGCGAATGTAGCGACGACAAGATTTAACCGATTCTACAGTGCGACGACAATATCTACTCCTTTGATTTTCATCTATCTCTACAGTATTTTTACTGGTTGAAAATCGTGAAATAAATTCGCCCGGTGATATACCTGTACCGGAGGCCGGTCATATGAATGTTTATATGAATGTGCTTAAAGATCTCGCATGCACCATCTGACAGCTTTAAGTACATTTATAGTAATATGCATATGTTGGGAACAAGATTTTTAGACTGCATAGTACTTAAAAAATCACATATCTTTATTTTGGGGGTTTTAAATAATTGTTCGATTTACAATATTTATTATGGATTCCACTCTAATCGTGGTACACTTCATGATATATAATTTCATAGGATAAATATTGTTGCATAATTTTGACTCTAATGATATCGAAATTCTACACCATAGTTTGTTTTCAAGTCCTTTAATAACTCTACGTTAGTAACGATAGTTCCAGCAAGATGAATTCATAATTGCCGTCACTGAAATCCTTGGGAAGTCAACTGTAGCCAACGTGCTGTGAATATGATACGTGGAAAGATATTTTGTACGTTTGTGTATAAATTGTTCGTGTTTTAAGAAATGAAGATAATAATTTTTCTATTGATCGACGTATCAAAGAAAAAATTGACCGGAAAACGTAGCGCATTGATGAAAAAGTTTTCCGGTCAATTTTTTCTTTGATACGTCGATCAATAGAAAAATTATTATCTTCATTTCTTATCATTTAATAAAACATTTTCAAATAAAAAAATGTGAAGTGTCATTGATCAAAAATGTAAATAATGTAAATGAAGCGGCGCGTATGAATACAAAACAACAACAGCAACAATATTCAAAATGGATGCGCCTTCAGCTGATCCAGAGCTATTGAGCTGAATTAAAGGATTAAACACAAATAGTGAGTTAAAATCTGAACCGGCTGAATTGAAAACGAAAGGAAAATACATGCGATAGCTTGTGATATTATTCACTGTGCAGAAAAACTCGTAATAAAACTAGTTTTCATGTGAGATCGCTGGAATATGCAACTGGACATAACCATCCAAGGAAAGGCGATCGTGGATAAAAATAGCTGATATGTCGACAGAATAGTATGTATAAGCGACTTTTGTAAACGTTGTGGTAACTAGATAGCCAGTGATGTACTTAAATTGTATTTCTGCCGCTTGCAATGCGCCGAAGGAGTTGATGCATTACTCATAGCTTTTCTTTACGACGCTTATTCTGATGACAGATGATGTACGTGTGTAAATTCAAAAATCATCGTTACCAAATTTGAACAGCAGTGTTACCGTGAAAGTTTATAGGCCTATATGTTCGTTATAATATTCCTGGAAAAGGAACAGCCAGCCTCGCTGTAAATGTTGATTGATCTCAAGCAGACGAAATCGTGAGAATACGCTTAATTCTCTATTTCGTGAATCAAATAATGTGTTTTGTTTATTTTTGAACATTAAACTTTCATTTTTTTTATATTCACAAGGTTGCATTTTGTTTGCTGACAATAAAACAGACACAACTTTACATTTTGTTGACAGTGTTTATCTTGGAAATTCCCGTTCTATAAATAGTGTTAGATCAGAACTGTTGAGAAAAGTAGATCCGGCAAAAATTTTATTGATGCAGGTATCAAAGAAATTTTTCGACCAATCAGAAGCGCCGATATCTCATCAAATGAATAAATATTAAATGATACCTTTATCATAAGCATAATGATCGTTGGCGCTTTGTACACGTGAATATACTGAATCCATCTGTTGATTTGAAGCATGATCTGACCACTAATTCTCCTATAATTCTAAGGTTCAAGTTAATTAATACTACTTGTTTTAATTTTTCTTTTGGAAATATTCCTTAAAAATAGCTTTTTCAAACTGATTTGCATTTAAAAAAGCATCAGCAGTTTATTTGACCGTTTTTTTTTACATGTATATTTTATTGATTGATAGCAACTTTAAAGCTCTAAGATACCTTTTGCAAAGTATATAAGCCAAATATGTTTCTGTAAGAGAAAGAACTGATCGAGGCCCGTAGGGTCGACACTACTTATCTCTCTCTCGCAGAATGGACAGTATAAGGCTAATTATATCCAATTTAAAACATTAATGTCTTTGTTTTAAGAATGAACAGTGTCAAGTAAACCTGTTGGGTTTATATCAAGCTGTGATGTGAAAATTTCACATTTATTTACTAGTACTCTTCTACTAAGCAACACGTTCTCATACTCAATTGGGGAGAGCACTTCTTTTTAAACAATGTTAAAAGGATGTAAAACGGGTACTGCCTACATCGACACTCCTTTAAGTGATATTCCGGAAATGGAGGGTGGGAATGCTGTGCCAAATTGATATGACTTATAAAATCGTATATAAAACATATATAACAGTTGGATGCGCCTCCCGTTTTACTCTGTTACATATTATATATCATCAGTTTGAACAAAAAGATGTCTGTGTGTAACTTAAAGTAATCCTCAGCTTGCTTTATGGTGCCTCTTCGCTAAGCCATTTTAGGGTTGTGTACGTCCTCCCCCTAAATGCACACACATGATGGTGCGCGTTACTGGTTTTTGCAATTATAGCAGTGATATTTTCTTTCGTCATTACATTTAGGACAATCAAAGAAAAATATATGCATTTTCAGTACGATAGCCATAATTTTCACAAATTGAATTTTCACGAATAAAATCATCAAAAAGGTCACCATTTACACTACTAGCATTGTTTCTCTATTGCAAATGTAAAATATATTCGTTGCGATTCAAAAAAAATAAAAAGTTTATTTTGCGTTTTGAAATATTGTTTCTTAAAGGAGTTTGAAAAAGAAGACAATGATGGGAGACTTCTGATGTCGAAAGGTAGTTCATTCCACAGCTTAATTGTAGAAGGTATAGTACATCTTAAATAAGATATAGTTCTTGCTTGAGGAATGACCAAAGTAAGACCATAATTATTTCTCAAGAAATAAGTGATATCAGGTGAAATACAGGGTTCTAAAAGATTTTATAAGAAATTTGGCACCATACCATTTACAATTTTATAAAACAAGATTAATTCATGGACTTTCCTTCTTTCTGACAACTTATCCCACCCTAGTTTTAGATTACAAGGTAGTTTAAGAATGTAATGCTGCCTTTTTTTCAATGTACTTTTAAATTCAAACTGCCCTCAGGATCGGACAATACCTATTTATAAAAAATACTTGTTTAAGAAAAAAAATAATTGCAGAGACCAATCTGTTTATTCCAACCAACACGAAAGGTCCCAAAATGGTTTGCTTTGTTCAAATTCTGTTATCAAAGTTCCCCCATAATAAAAATATTGTTTCCTTAATACTAGTATACAAACAACACATGCAAGAAACTCTGTTCTAATCAAAAGGTAATGATTAACAGGATCGCTGTACTTAAAAACAAGTTCCTTTAGAAAAAAAAATTCCCAGGAACGCGTAGCATCGTTTTAAAGTGGGTGGGTGGAGGACTTATCCCACAAATCTTTACAGCCAAAAATAGAAGAAATAAACCCTAATGCATCAATGTTCAAAATACTTATCCGAAGAGGCATAATTCCTAACACTTCTAGTTTAGTTTGTTTAATTCACAGCAACTTTTATAAACTTTCCTAAAAGGTGGGGTGGGTACGAAAGCCGAATAGGGCCACATAAAAAAATCTTTTTATCTCGTAATTACGAGAAAAGATCTCGTTATTACGAGTTAATTATCTCGTTATAACGAGAAAAGATCTCGTTTTTACGAGTTAGTTATCTCGTTATTACGAGAAAAGATCTCGTAATTACGAGAAAAGATCTCGTTATTACGAGATAATTTTCTCGTTATTACGAGAAAAGATCTCGTTATTACGAGATAATTTTCTCGTTATTACGGGTTAATTTTCGCGTTATTACGAGAAAAGATCTCGTTATTACGAGAAAAGATCTATATAAAATGGTGCGTTTCTGAAAAAGAATTCGACTGGATCACACTTTTACGAAAGCCCTGAAGGGACATGTTGATTTTTTAAAAAAGCAAAAAGTAATTCGAGATCTCGAATTACACAACTCGTTCCCACAGATTATCAACTCGTTCTCTCGGATTGAGAATCCGTTATCACGAATTACTAACTCGTTCCCACAGATTATCAATTCGTTCCCTCGATTTAAAAAATCCGTTTTCTCGGATTGTAATTCGTTTCTCGGTTTGAAAAATCTGAACAAACGGATTTGAAATTCGTTATTACGTTTTGATGAATACATACATCTCTCATATTCCTCAAATCAATCAGCAGCTAGAAAAGGCACTAGAATTGGACATAAAGTAAGTATATTAATTAAAGCAATTAGAGAGAAATTTCGACTAAAGTAATGTATATTTATGTATACACCGTTATGTGCATATGTAAAGTTGGATGTCCTTGCAACTTTTAATTGTCTTAATGAGTCGCGGGCTAGGTATCCTTAATAATTTAATTCATAATATTTTATTTTGCAGGAGACAATCTACAACTTCATTCACCAGTACTCCCATTTTGACTTGCAATACAAAGATATTGTAATCATTTTAGTTCTGATTGTCATGGTGGTTTATTTTGATGAAAAAATGCTGTCAAACCTGGATAGAAGAATTAAACAATTTGCAGAACCGTGGTATTTTAACGAGTGACAAGTTGGACACTAACCTGCTTCAGTTTTGAAATTACTTCAGGTATTTAAATAAGCTACTGTTATATACACAACATTAAACATTTTGTAGAATATAAAATTTAATATTATCTAAAGCAATATACTAGTTACACAGACAAATTATTAACAAATAAGTTATGGAAATACCAAACGAATTAAATGCATCTGTTTAATATTTATATTACAGTATTTATTTACGACTTTTCAATTGTCAGTGGTAGTGCAATATTGATATCAAATATTTTTTTCCAGAATGAGTTATACGAAGTGGCACATGTGTGGAAAGCTCATTATCTGCAATCCACCAAAGAATGAAGTCTTCGAAGCTGCCCTTCTAATGTATATCTTTTCCTGGAACTAATTCAAGTTGAAGACTATCTTTATCCGGTCGATGTAGAAGTTCTTGAGCTTTGTCGACGTGAATGTACAATCGGAACCGTACTTCCCTGTGACGAAGAAATATTTGAACTCGGTTGCATTTTCAGGAGGAACAATACTTTGATCTACCATTGAATATTGTTGAGGGAAAGGACCTATACGTAAATCTTCATTCCTAGATCATGAACATGTTGTAGTCTTGTGATGAAACTGCCACCGTTTTCAAAATAAAAGGCGATACAATCGATGCATTGATTGTGTTTTGTTTATATGATATATATGACAAGTTAAGCCCACTTAAAATTTTTTAGCAATTAGCATATTTCGACAACAATTTTTGGACAATAAACTGGCAAAACCTCAATAAATATAAAACTGTGCATTGGCGAAGATGAACGTGTCACGTGCAAAAAGAAAGTGCTTTAAGAATACATTTCTAATGATCAACTGAAATTTGAGAGTCAGTCGATAAGTTATAAGCAAGATACAGAGCTCACAATCCTTTGTCATAAAAACAAGGCTCGTGCCCTCTTTTTTTTTTTTTTTTTTTTTTTTACATATGGTCAATATTCCAGTAATAAATCTCTTTCAAGCTGAATTGTATATCTTTTACTTCATTTTAAGCATTAATAAACAGTTTCTAACATTAAACACATTCAGTTTAGGTCTAAAATTGGAATTTTCACTTTAACATTCAAAATGTAAACAAAAGCTTTGTTTACATAGCAAAGAATTGTAAGCTTTTTAACTCGCTTATAACTCAACCAATTACACTAAAATTTTGGTTGCCTATTAAAACTGCTTTATTGAACCAATGTAAAAATTAAAATCGGAAAACTAATATTATGCCAAAACCGTGACCATGCCCCTTTAAGATGCACATGAAAAAAATCTGGGAGCATAAAGAGGGCAAAAATTGAATTGATTAATTTGCACATTTTTGGAATTATAGCCTTATTTGGTTTCTGTTGCATGTTGAATTGGTAGAAAAAAGTTTAAAATGCAAAATGTTTTAATATAATATGGGTCATTTACAGTTGTTTTTTAAAATGATTTTGTTGTCTCTGGGTCTGCTCTTGACAAATTTGAAACGTGTAAAGATGACGTATTGAAACATTTGGAATATCTTTTTTTTTAATGAAGATGAAGAGATGAATAATTATGTACTTTCTCAAAATATTTTTGGAGGATAAGTCCATAGATATAATAGTTGTTTCATACACTACATGTAATTTATACCGCATATTACATGTGAAAAGTTTCGCACTGGCTTTGTGCTGGATTAGTGAATATAAATAATGTTTTGGGTTCAAATAACCTTGGTGAATCCCTTTTTAACATTTTTGTTTTTAAATGTATGCTGATATAACATTATGTTGAACTATATAATATTTTTATACCCTTCGCAAACAACTTTTTTTTTTTGGGGGGGGGGATATAGGAATCACCTTGTCTGTCCGTTTGTACGTATGTCCAGAGGGTGTGTCATGACCTTGACCCAAGGACGTTTGGGCAAGGTCATGGTCATTGGGAGGAAAAGTGCAAAATTCGTGTCTGGTCCATATTTTTCTTATGGAGAATCACTGCTTTGCCGAGTTTGAACGAATATCAAATAGCTCTAACGCAGCCGTTTTCCAGTTGGCAGACTGATCAACAGAGAAAGTTGAATTAACATTCGTGATGGACTTAAGTTGTAATGAATTATGTATGAAAATATTCATATTGGTGTTTTAAGGTGGTATGGGACATCTGTCGATATTATGTGCATTGAAGTACACTATGTTTGAAGTACTTTCACCGGTTTATAATTTTTTAATTTCGCAATACTTGATTAAAAAAAGTTTTAAAATTTGTTTGAAAAGTAAAATTTTTTAAATTCTAAGCGGGACACGAACGTATGGCTTACAGAGTTGTAGTTAATGACCTAACCAACTGCGCTACGCTGCTAGGTGACAATTATGGAAAAATACTTTTTATAAGATTACACTTCATTTATTGTTTATTTGGATAAATAGTACGTCACAACATGGAGTTGTCCCATACCACCTTTAAGAAATTAGGCGCACAGGATTGTAAAATTGCATGAACCATCGACACAGATCAGTTGGGAGTTGTCTATAACCTCGAAATGATATGTACAGGTTCGAAAACAAATGGGGTTTACTTGGGGTTTACTCTGGGTTTATTTTATGAAAACTTGGGTCCACGCGGGGTTTACTTTGGGTTTACTCGGGGTTTACTTTGGGTTTACTTGTAAATTACTATTGAGGTAAAATTTATGCATTGAAGTGTGAAGCAGACCTGTTCTATCTTAGGTGGCAGGGGACAGTTTTTTTGATACAATTCATTGTAGCCAAGGGATGCATGTCTTCGGAACTCTGTAACTAGAATTTCCTCAGTTCCCATTCAGCACAAATACCTTTAATTCACTCTTTATAAGGCCAATCACCAATTTCTGTAGAAAATTACTAATCAAAACCTGTAAAATTCTCTACATACTGGTTTTTATGAGATTTTGACCCTTTCATATTTTGCTAATTTTTCATGATTTTTCAGCTTTTTAGACCTCCCCCAGCTAATTCCCTGCAGAGGGTTGACCTTCCGTACCGCGTGCATGTTGCACTATCATATGTCACAAACTTACCGGTGTATAGTTTTCAATGTCCCATCCACCTACTTTTTGTGTTATTTTACCTCCCGTCTGTAACTTGCAATTTCACTGTGTAAAGTCAGCACAACAGTCATAGCCACAGGTTTCGCATTTTACTTCTGATTCTCATGTACCTAACATAAGGGGCCTACATATTGCATATCAATTTCAACAAGAGACACCCCTCTAACTAATGATGATAATTAAAAATCATTTCATGAATTTTAGCAACACTCATAAGCCTTCAAGTACAGCAACTCTCAATTTTACAAAAATATTGACGGGTACTTTATTCGAAACTGTCCCTTGCTACCTTACCATCCCACTGCCTGTAATTCCTGCCTCTTGTATATTCCTAATACACAGTTAGCATCTGCTTTCAGGGGTATACTTCTGACCGGGTTTACTCTCTGTGTCCACTCTGGGTTTACTTTGGGTTTACTCTGGGTCCACTCTAGTAAACCCAAAGTAAACCCTGAGTAAACCCAGAAAGTAAACCCAGGGTTTAGTTGGGGTTTACTTTCTGTTAGGTTGGGTCTGATCGGTACTGTACG
Source organism: Magallana gigas (assembly GCF_963853765.1). NCBI lineage: Eukaryota > Metazoa > Mollusca > Bivalvia > Ostreida > Ostreidae > Magallana > Magallana gigas. The sequence goes on along the minus strand of NC_088855.1, from coordinate 8,366,933 downwards.
TGCCCAATTCCAATAAAACAAGAAATGACACAGAAAGGAATCAAGTTTTCTTAAACAATGACTTCGTACAATGACCTTGTTCCTACATAAAAAGATATAAACCAGACACAAATTTTGCATTTTTCCCGTCAGGTATCAGCGAGTTCGACCCTGCTCAAACGACCTTTTGTCAAGATCATGCCACCCCTCAGCTTATAAGCGATCTTTTTGTGAAGTAAGAACTTCCAATGTTTCTCCATAAGAAAGATATGGACCAGACACGAATTTTGCACTTTTCCTCCCAATGACCTTGACCTTGCCCAAACTTCCTTGGGTCAAGTCATGACACACCCTCTGGGCATACGTGAAGACGGACGGAAGGACAAGGTGATTCCTTTATACCCCCCCCCCCAAAAAAAAAAAACGTTGTTTGCGAAGGGTATAAATATATTATATAGATTAACATAAAGTTATATCAGCATATATAAAAAGTAAAAAAAAAAAGGAAACACCAAGGGTACTTTAACTAAAAAAACTACTTGTATTCATTAATCAAGGACAAAGTCAGTGCGAAACTTTATACATGTAATATGCGGTATAAAATACATGTAGTGTTTGAAACAACTGTTATATCTCTAGACATTAAATGTATCCTCCAAAAATATTTTGAAAAAGTACATATAAATTAGTCATCTCTCCATTTTATAACAAACCTGACATTTTAAATGTTTCAATGTGTCATCTTAACACATTTCAAATTTGTCGAGAGAAGACCCAACAAAATCATTTAAAGAAGATTTAGAGAAGACAACAAAATCATTTAAAAATGACCCATATTATGATAAAATGAAATTTTCGCCCTCCTTGTGCTCCCAGATTTCTGCCGAATCTACAATGCACATCTTAAGCGCCCACTTTCTTTTTGCAAATGACACGTTCATCTTTGCTATTGCACAGTGTTATATTCATTGAGGTTTTGCCAGTTTATTGGCCCAAAATTTTTGTCGAAATATGCTAATTGTTTTATATAAGCCCTTATTATTTTTAAGTGGGCTTAACTTGTCATATATATCATATAATCAAAACACAATCAATGCATCAATTGTATCGCCTTGTATTTTGAAAACGCATTAACGGTGGCAGTTTCATCACAAGACTACAACATTTTCATGATCTAGGAATGAAGATGTACGTATACTAGGTCCTTTCCCTCAACAATATTTAACGGTAAATCAAAGTATTGTTCCTCCATGAAAATGCAACCGAGTTCAAATATTTCTTCGTAACAGGGAAGAACGTTTCCGATTGTACATTCACGTCGACAAAGCTCAAGAACGTCTACATCGACCGGATGAATATAGTTTTGAACTTGAAATAGTTCCAGGAAAAGATATACATTAGAAGGACAGCTTCGAACACTTCTTTCATTGGTGGATTGCACAAAATGAGCATTCCACACATGTGCCTCATTCTGGAAAAAAAATTGATATCAATATTGCACTACCACTGACAATTGACAAATCATATCGTAAATAAATACTGTAATATAAATATTAAACAGATGCATTTAATTCGTTTGGTATTTTCTATAACTTATTTGTTTATAATTTGTCTGTGGAACTAGTTTATTGCTTCAGATAATATTAAATTTTATATTCTACAAAATGTTTAACGCTGTGTATAGAACAGTAGCTTATTTAAATACCTGAAGTATTTTCATCAAACAAAACTGAAGCAGGTTAGTGTCCAACTTGTCAACCGTAAAAAAAAACCACGGTTCTCTGCAAATCGTTTAATTCTTCTATCCAGGTTTGACAGCATTTTTTCATCAAAATACACCACCATGACAATCAGAACTAAAATGATTACAATATCTTTGTATTGCAAGTCAAAATGGGAGTACTGGTGAATTAAGTTGTAGATTGTCTCCTGCAAAAAAATATTATGAATTAAAGTATTAAAGAATAAAGATAGCTAGCCCGCGACTCATTAAGACAATTAAAAGTTGCAAGGACATCCAACTTTACATATGCACATAACGGTGTATACATAAATATATCTTACTTTAGTCGAAATTTCTCTCTAATTGCTTTAATTAATAAACTTACTTTATGTCCAATTCTAGTGCCTTTTCTAGCTGCTGATTGATATGAGGAATATGAGAGATGTATGTATTCATCAAAACGTAATAACGAATTTCAAATCCGTTTGATCAGATTTTTCAAACCGAGAAAACGCATTACAATCCGAGAAAACCGATTGTTTAAATCGAGGGAACGAATTGATAATCTGTGGGAACGAGTTAGTAATTCGTGATAACGGATTCTCAATCCGAGAGAACGAGTTGATAATCTGTGGGAACGAGTTGTGTAATTCGAGATCTCGAATTACTTTTTGCTTTTTTAAAAAATCAACATGTCCCTTCAGGGCTTTCGTACACTTTAAGTCTATCTTTTTCATTCCAGAAACGTTGATTCAATTTTGATCAATATTTAAAAATAACAACGATCATTATTCATTAATTTCGACATATCAAAATGATTGGATTTGACATTTTATCTGGTATTAATAAAAGGAAAGAACTTTATGTAATTTTTCTATTCAACTTATATATATTATAATCCCACTCCGAAGTAAATACCAGGTAGTCCTATAGTCGTAAAAACACAGTTTTATTAGTTACAGATCACTTCAATGACTATATAGTTTCAGTCATGGATATGGATACACAGGATTCACCCGAATTTGTGTTTTATATGTTCATACACAACCTACATGTATATTGAAAATAATTAATTTAATATAAACATTTTGGAGTCTGAAAAAAAATAACACGTATCCTTCTTAATTATTGACATATAGTTCAATGAATTTTTTAATCAATTTGCTTTGCTAATTCTTCTGAAATTTCTTTAAAAACTGCTTGTTCCGATTTTATATCAAATTATGCGTTTTAAACGATGATCACATGTGCTAAGTAAGTGAATATTTATAGACATTGCAGTAGTTCATACACTTTATATAAAAAGAATAGAATAATGAAACGCGCCATTTCAAAAATAGATCTTTTCTCGTAATAACGAGATAATTAACTCGTAATAACGAGATCTTTTCTCGTAATAACGAGATCTTTTCTCGTAATTACGAGATCTTTTCTCGTAATTACGAGATAATTAACTCATAATAACGAGATCTCTTCTCGTAATTACGAGATCTTTTCTCGTAATTACGAGATAATTAACTCGTATTAACTCGTAATAACGAGATAATTAACTCGTAATAACGAGATCTTTTCTCGTAATTACGAGATCTTTTCTCATAATAACGAGATAATTAACTCGTAATAACGAGATCTTTCCTCGTAATTACGAGATAATTAACTCGTAATAACGAGATAATTAACTCGTAATAACGAGATCTTTTCTCGTAATTACGAGATAAAATTATTTTTTTAAGTGGCCCTATTCGTCTTTCGTAGGTGGGCGATCTTTCAAAATTCAATTTTTTATACAGAAAATTTTATAAAATGTTTGTTGCGATAAGAAGTATTTTCATAAGATTAAACTAAATTAAATGTAGTAATGATACAATTTTTTGATGCTTCTTTCTGCATGGTCCATGGGGGTGTTTCAGCTTGCTCTACATAAAGTGGTTATACATGTACTACATTGGTTAAAGGACTGTCTTACACTCAATGATACTGAATATAACACAAGTTTCTAATAAACAGTTTAATTTACTTCCCCAAAGAACACATTCATCATATTAAGCACTTGATTGTAATTGTAACCACTTTTAGTATTTCTGCTACTATTTCCCGTGTCTTGTTTAAAGTGCATTTTGAGGCAATGGATTTATTTACACCTATCTAAGCAAATCTTCTAATCTGTTCAAGCATCAACAAAGTGACACAAGAGGAAGAAACTCAAAAGCTTTACTATATTAGACCATTTATAGTAATGCATTCATGTATTCAAATTTAAAACGAAAATTATCTTACTATTGTATCTTGGTATTATTTCATTTATTCATTATACGTTCATGCACTGGTTTTTGTTTCATGAATTTGGATGACATTTAGTTATCATGGTGGTCTGTCATGGCCCATTAAATACCCCACTAATTGTGCAATACACATTGTTTAATTAAATTGTAAACTGGTCAACAAAGCAATTGACATCATTCAGTAAATAAAAAGCATGCCATTGGTTTTCAAACTTTCATTTTAATTAATGAAAAGAACAGTGAACACAGCCATTGGCTTCTATAATGCTACAGAAAATTAAAATTGAGCAATGATACCTTTACATGTAATTACTTCTTGATCATACAGGAATTAGTTTTCATTCTAGTTTTTCTTCCTTTTCATTACACATTCTTCAACAGATTTGTTTTAAAATAATTAACTATATAAACAATATGGTATATTCAAACACACGTCAAATGAAATCTGTTACCTAGGAGCAAGCTTACATGTACAGTTCAATCATATCCAATCCAATCCATTTCATATAAACAAATCATACAGATAACATTATATTAAAGCACCACACATGATTATTATCATTAAATAGCCTGTTATTTGATTGTTTTTAAAAAATCCCAGCTTATAACAAGAGTTGATTATGCTGTAAATACAGATAAAAACCACACAAGAGGAAAACAATTCAAAAGTTAGCTAGCATAAAGAATGTGACAGCTCAAAAGCAGATGCTGGTCTCTCTGTAAAGCTTCCTCTCCAAAGTTCACCAAGTGTTTTCACCTGTTGCCCATATTCTTCATGAAGCTGAAAAAATGATTTAGGTGGCCCCTTAGCCACATGTGTATGTTCATCATCTAAAGTGTCAAATAAATGCCTACTTTCACTTTTGTTTTGAGAACTAGGGTCATTGAAAGGGTTAAACCTGACATGTCGTTGATTTGATTTCATTGAGGTTCGCTCATCCGAGTCCTCCATGGACGAATAACTGGACAAGACCAAGTGGCTATCTCTCATGGCATTCTCTAACAACTGCTGTTGACTGTTTTCTTTTAATTCATCCAACTGTTGCCTTAATTCCGCCACCATCAATTTCATGTAGTCATAACTGGCACAAGACATCACTTTCATCCAGGCCTCCATTTCTTCCTGAGAATCTGCTGCCATGTGATATGTTCGACACCCTGTCTTTGGAAAAACAACTTGAAATGCAAATCCATCAATGTTTTCAGAAAGCTCAATTGTGCAGCCCTCCAACACTATAACACCGACGGGTTCTTTGTCATATCTTTTCTCATAATAAAAGAGTAGATTCCCTTTCAACACAAAGTATCTTTTCTGGTAGCCTTTGTTGAGCTCCCCTTTCTTCAACAGATACCCTTCCTTGTCTGCAGGTGCCCCGCTGCTGGCGAATTTGGACAAACTTTTCTCATTTATCCTCATTTTGACGTTAGTTTCTAAACTCCCGTCATAAATTAATTAATAATAGGAAGTTACGACACGTTGTCATGACCTACTTTTAAACCGAACTGTCCTTCACAATGTATCCTTAACCAGGATCATATTACACTGTGTTACATACACGCATGTAATTGACCGTTGCACCAATCTATAACTGTTAGACGCTACTATCTCACGTCTCTGATATTTTTGGTGATCATGAATTCATGCGATTAGTATTAGAATTGATAACCTTCTCAACATCAACACTTAATAAAACTCTCCGAGAAGATAAATAACACAGCGTTTATGTCCTACATTTTAGCTCAACAATCATTGGTGACACTTTCTCTCCGCCTACACTGCAGCCCCGGACACCACTTGTCAAGCGGGAATACACTTTTTATGTTTCCGATATAGAAGAGTTCGTATGAACAAACTGTGGCGGATCATGCGTGGGTATCAATATCTTGACAGTTGTTTCTACGCTGCTTGTGCGCAGGTCTTTGGGAAGGGAAGGAAGTAAAATTAAAAAAAAGTAAATCACCGAATATATGCCACAAAACCCTCCCCCGGCAAACTTATTCATTATTATAAATATTTTATACATCCGCGCATGCTGCTTAATTTAGGTGGTATAGGACACATGTCGATATTAATGTGGATTAAAGTACATTATCAATGAAATACTTTCACCGCTTTAGAATTTTCAAATATTACAATATTTAACCAAAAGATAGCTTTCAAAAATATTTGGAGAGGTAAAAATTGTAAAAGTCGCAGCGGTATTCGAACTGTTGACGTACAGATTCGTAGTAAACCCTCTAACCCACATCTTCCCAAGTCAAGGGTTTCTAGGTATCACACCGGTAATTGGCCAATCAAAATCATAAAGAAAAATGTATATGCTCTGATTTGGTACCAAGATGATTTTGTATCTTGTTGTTTTAAGGATGAAAATTGGCTTCAGGTCATGCATGGTGTGAGGCTCCAAATGTGTTTCATCTGTGCTATTTTCTTCAGTCTGAGTAAGGGAGATAAATCCTCAATAGCTAATGAAATATTGGGAGCTTGGGGACAGGGTTTTAGGGATTTGGTAACAGTTGATTGGGAATTCTCAGGTGCAAATTTGAAAGGGATCTGACATCTTTAGAGTCTCTTCAATCCGAACTCTCTCCACAAACCGGCCTTGTTTGTGGGGAACAGAGCGGACCGAAAACGCTTGGCTAGCGAAGATGTCAGTCTAACCCACTGCGCTACGCTGTTAGGTGACGACATGGTGAAAGAAGCAATTTATATTTTATTGTTTATTTCGATAAACAATACGTCAGAACATGGAAGTGTCCCATAAAGTTATTGCCTTAAGTTATTGAATTGATCATTTTATTAATGATATCATGTGAAACCAATATGTAATTTTTTTTCTGCAATGATAGCAACCTTCATAAGCCGCATGAATCATCAAAGAAAGTATTCTGTTGTTTATATTTAGTATACACCTTCCTTTAACAAATTGATTGTAAAAAGTAAGTAAAATTCACTAGATTATACTGTTAATATACATCAGTACGTTAGCTACAAGAAACAGCCAAATCGTCTCCTATGGGATCATCATGATTAGAACCTCGTCCATCCGAATTTTTTCATACCAGGAGCTACAGACCTGCAGCTACATTTTAACAAGACCTTGGACTTTCAGTAGGGCGTAGCTACATGTATATATTCCTTGCGTCTAAACAAATTGAAAATGACGCTGTTTCAAGCAAATTATGTATGCATCGATTGCGTACGCTTAATCTTAGCTCAAACGCCAGGCAAATCTCATTGATTTCAAAGAGCCATGGCTGAGTGGTTAGCAATGAAATAGACAGGCCTACGTCACATTGCTGTTTGACACAACTACCCAAAGTCCAAGCTCTTGTTAAAATGGTTTTATTTCGTGCAGTCCGTGATTTTTCTAAGGTCGCTGTAGGTTTCGACCATGCAATCAATAAACGAGGCGTGCTGATTTCAGTCCTGTCAGTTTCAGTCGCTGTATGACCAATCGAAAAACGGTGCGTGTAGATTTCTGTCTGACTGCATGTGTGGAACACCCATTGTTAGAGTCAATGAATTTCGATCTTTTATGATCAACATTGTTATTAAACTCATGTACATGTAAAGTATCTACTTTATTTTCAATTCTGAATTTCTTTTATTAATATAGCTACATGTACTTATATGTTTGAATATTGACCAGCAAACAAATTAAATAAAGTTGTGAGCAAAGAATCAAATGTTTTAACACAAAAGATTAGTTCAATATACTTTTTTTTAAATTAAGGACATTTTTTACGCAGGGTTTGAGTTCTCAAATCCGGATTGTTAAAAAGTTCAATTCCATAAGTAAAATTTGTTTTATATACAAAAAGTATTTATTAAATGAATTATTATTGATAAAACATATCGATATTTTTACTAAATTATGGAATTAGCCTTTGAAAAAGTTTGACTTTTAACAAAAAAAAGAGGAAATTCGGACTAAATTTTTTAGATTTTGTTTTCCACTGAAATATTTTTTGGTATTTTTAGTATTTAATGTCACTACCGTTCATAAACTGTATTTCTATATTCATTTGTTAAAGAGTTAAGCAATTTGTATTATTTTCACAATTAAGAAAATCTCAATCATAGTATAAAATTTTTATGGATTTTTCTTAAATTTTCAAAAACTATTCAATTGTCATTAACTCAAAAAGAAGGTCATTGACCTACTTTTTTGAAAGTGAAGAATAACACCACCATGTAAGGTCTATAACACACAATAGTTGGTTTTTCATTATCATCAGTGGAATTTTTTTTCATTCTGAGTAAACGTCATCCTTAAACAAAGAGCTATAAAAATAATTGATACGAGCAGCTTTACAGAACTAAAATTTCTAGACTTTTCTCCCATTTTTTCTATTTAACATGTTCGATGGTAATGTAAATTCATCGACATGCACAAATAATGAGTCAGAAATAAATTGTTACATGATATACATGTTCAGGTATGTTGCAAATAACGGGGTATTAGGGTGAATAATTGGGGCGGGCGTATGTACAGCCACAAAGAAAAACCACACAAATGCTACCTTTGATTACGTTCAAAAGAGTCAGGATTTTATTGTTTATTACCAAGAACCACGATATATAGGTTTAACATATATACATAAGTAAAGTGAACAAACATATGTAGATATTTTTTAAAAAAACATCACAATCTTGTATTAGACTTCGTGTGCATATAGCAGTGTGCAAAATGTACATGACAAAAGTAAATAGGATAATGAGGAGTATATTATCAAAACAAAAACAATAAATATATTTTTATCGTAATTTTGAGCATTTATATGGGTATTTTTCCAATTGCACAACTCTTTGATATTCATTCAAGGATGCATTCGGTAGGTTTTTTAAAATGACCCGCACATTATCATTTGAAAATTGAAACCTATTAAATTTATCGATAAATGGGCCTCGGGACCTCCCTCGGCCTCCTCCCGGAAAATTTTGAAATTATCTCTCGGATCCACCCACACCCCTCGGAAAAAAAATTTGGATCCTTGCATGAGTGAGGTACATTCCTCAAAACGGTCGGGTGCGTTCAGAGTACTCAGTGCCGCTGGCAGAAAAAAATTACCACTGGTAATTTTTTTTACCATTGGTATGCCATAGGTTGACATTTCTGCAGACGATCTAGAGCTCTGTTAGCAATCGCAACTTCTCGGGCCTTTCCGGCAGGCTCGGAAAAACACCTCGAATGTATTACCTAGGCGTCCATGACAACCCCCCCTTTTTGTAAAACTTGAAATAAATAGAACATATTTTACAATCTGTTGAGATGTAAGCTAGACTTCATTAAAGTAAATGATATACCCTAAAATATAACACAGAAGCGACATACAAGACTGTCTAGCCGATACTTATTTTAATGGGAAGCGACTCCATTTTGTATAAAATTCTAACATCCGGTGATGTTAATACATTCGAGGTGTTTTTCGATCCGAGCCTGCCGGAAAGGCCCGAGAAGTTGCGACTGCTCTAGCAATGTAACTTGTTTTATGACGTCACAAAATGGCGGATATTGTGTATGCATTAAAGACAACAGATTAATTTCACAGCGTTTTCCACCTTAAATTTTGTTGTAGCTGAACAATTTCTTAAAAGCAAAAAAAGCCATTGTAACATACCAAAATACAATTGATTAAACTTTCTTCCTGTATATGAAGGCAAGTTGCAGGTGTTTAGGGCCATTGGTTGGAATACGCGGACTGCCATCAAAAGCACCAAAAACATTCGAAAGTTTTCTCCAATATATTGCTTGTGATGTAGGCTATCTATTCGGCCTTAATTTTTTTAAGAAGAAGAATATACTCTATAAAAACTTTCTTTTATATATGTTTTAAAACATACATCAACAGCTCTTAAACGTAGTTTCCACAACCTTTTAAACACTAGGGGTAGGGCCCTTTTGATTGTTGTTGGCATTAATCATAGCATTGACTTTCAAATGTGTCCCTGGACAAACGGTATAACATCATTTGGTGTATATATGATGGTATTTTAGTAATCGCATAGTAATGACTCACTCTAGAAATGTTTTTCAAAGATTTAACCGCACGTTTTGCAGGAGAAGAAAAAATGTAAGGAAAAAATACTTTACTGTACACAAATTATATATCTCAATGTATGCTCTTGGTGCAAAATGATCAATTAACGAGGCCAAAATATTGCATCTTGATTTGACATTTTCCGCTAAATAATCAGCAAGTGTTAACAATGGTACCACACTAAAGTACCATTTTAAACACTGGTAAATATCCTATTATTAGTTACGCAAACTCGTTCAAAGTACATATGGGCCCAATGGCACAAGTTGTAACCATTGGCAAACAGGTATTGGTACCACTGGAAATACTCTGAACCCGACTTCAGGGGCCCTGAGTCCACTCCGGTGGTCGTACGAGGATGAGTAAGGTACATTCATCAAATTTGCTGCTGAACACTGGTGTTCATCACCCCCCCCCCCCTTTGTTGCAATAAATCTAATTATAACAAAGCCGTTTCATATCACAATTGTTCATATCTTGTGCGTGTCCGATCTCCTATATATCATACAGTTTTTTAATGTACCAAGACCCAGCTTTTCTAATTTTTTTCCATTGATTGTGAACGTCTCTATAATCAATCGGACAAGATGGAGATTTCTCCCTGGTAACGTTTTTATTTTTTTTTTTAAATAAATCGTCATTACTGTTTAAAGAACGATTCAATACGGAATTGAAATAGTCGAACGTAATTGGCTTTTATTTTAGTTACCGTGAGATTCTTTCCGTATGTATACAAACCGATAACTAAGGCACGTTAGAAGAGAGAATCATGACATTTTTCAGTAAAGACAACGTGAAGCATTTTGAAGTACCGGGTGACGACGGGAAAATAGACACTTTAGCACTGCTAGAGGCAGCCCGTGGTGTGGTGGAAATGGTCTGTAAGTATTTCATTATAGCTTCGTACGGTTCGCTGCACACGTTTACAGGTATTTCATTTACTCGATCACGCCATATAGCTTGATCAGCAATCTTATTCCTGCTGTATCCTGTCATGACACTCTGTTGCCCAATATATGTATTTTGTATGTTCATGCCTTTTTCCAAGTCATTGCTGAAATGAAAAGAATTGCGAAATTAATTTCTTTTTAGATAGAATTGATAAATTGATTATAATTGAAAAGAGAAAGGGGGTTTCAGGGGCTTATAAACCTGGGATGCTTTTTTGTTGTTTTAAGGATACTCTGGTACTCATTTTTTTTAAGAAAAAAATATTTTGATACCTTTTTGATACTAAATGTTGACCGTCAAAATTATTTGGTTTCAGTGGTACATCATGATAAACTCTTTTACAAGTTATGTATACCCCAATCTAATCAAAACTGGGTATTGCAAAAAAGTGGGATTATTCCCTAATGTGGAAAGGACATTTAAACATCTGTAACGCTTGAAGAGTCATATCTAAATATAAACACATTACATAGACGACTCTATTTACATTGCAGGTATGTTCTGTATGTAGGCAAAATACCCAAACATTTATGTGCATTTCTATCGAACACGGCAAGCTCCATTTGATTTTCATAAATACAGTTAGGAAGATTACCATATATATTCTGTATTTGATGTTTTAAAACACACTGGTATATCAGCAGTACTCGACTAATCTAGTCATGTCAGAGTTGTAGTGGGGAAATTTAATATAGCATTTATAGATTTCAAATGTAACAATGATTTTTTCCAAAAGTTAGATTTAAAAAATATGCCTCTTTGATATGAAATTCGGAAATGACAGTTTTTAAGAAATTGTCTGACTCTAATTAATTTTGTTTCAAATGGACCTTTTTTCAACAACAAGGAGGATTCCCATTTTATAAAGCGTGAAATCTGCAACATTTGTCTGTGTAACAATTTTAAAACTTGTATCATGGTCTTATTAAAGTTAGTACAAACTTTCCAGATAAAATTCTACAATGCAGCATGCAAAAAAAAAAGATTGACTGACATAAAATTTTGTAACTTTGATTTCTCCATTTTATTTGCAACATCTTTAGGGAAAATAACATAGGATCTGCAACACTTTCTCTAAACTTCCAGCCACTCCCATTTTCAATAAGTTGTGACATATACCACTATTGACTGCATTAAGATATTCATTTTTTAGGATATGTAGTTGTAATTTATAATATTTTCCATTTACTGGTTCATGAATCATTACCTTTTCATACAGATTTAACTTGTTTGCTTCAAGTTCTCAGTTGAATAAGAAAATAAATATTCTCATCTTTCAATTACTTACAGCTGCCTTTGGAAAAGCTTTTTCCCCAGTTAAAAGTGACATAAATGGAAATATTGAGGTATTTTTTTATCAATAATAAAAGGCTGTAACTCTTTATGAAAATTGTGCAGACATAACAAACCTTTTTTATAAGTTTTTTCATCTAATATATGTTTTAACTAATGTCACATTTTTTGCACTTGTACAGAAATTGCAGAAGAAATATGAAATGAATAAGGAGCTTTTCATAACTATTAATGCAATGTTGGATGATGAATTCGAAAACAAAAGTACAGATTTAGCTAAAGTAGGAGGACTTTGGTTGACAAGGTAACGATTATTATGTATGTCTGATTGGTTGAATTTATGAACAAGTACAATGTACATGCACTTAATTTGTAATCCTCTAAGCTTTTATGGTTTACTCAAACCATTTCAGTTTTTTGTTAGTTTACATCCTACTTATAGTAGTCTACAACAGTGAAGGCAAATTACTTATTATGAAATTCAGATTTGGTCATATAACAATGTATATTTAATACATTTCTTCTGATTTCAGAGGGCTCAACTTTTTACGGACATTCATGCAGATTTTGATTAAGGAGTACAGAGAAGGAAGTAAAGAGGAGAGCATGAAACATATCATAAATGCTGCTTATGAGGCAACACTGAAGAAATACCATGGGTTCATTGTCAAGAAAGTATTCTCTGTAAGAACTGTTGGCATCACAAAGAATTTTATTTCATCTTATTTTCTTGTTTTTAAGCACAAATATCAGATAATTGCACCTTTGATGTATCCTTCTCAAGTACAAATAATTTAAAAATTGATCATTTTTAGCAGTAAGTAAATGGAATTGAAGAGTTTATATTGTCATTCTGTTCTGTTCTGGTAATACCCTCTATTCTATTTCCATCAAAGGGAGTTTCAGGTTTTGCTCCATACAGGAAGGATTACTTACTGAAAATGGCACTTGGAAAGGAGGGACAAGAAGAACAGGTAAACACACAAATAAACTTCTATTCACCTTACTGTGTCTTTCTCTTATAATAGCTAGGTTATTCAAAAAGTTATATTTTACTTCTTTTTTAAGGTTATAAAAGATATGGAGGCCTATTTAGATACAATGTCCCCAGTGATTGATGTTATGAGCCAGCTATACAAGGACAAGGGACTTGATACAGACGAAAAAGTGTAACATAGCATCATCACCATGTCCATTGAAGCTCAAGACAGGGTTACTTCCCTTGTTTTTTAACTTTGACAGTTGTGTGATATTCTTTAACGATAGTCTATTTTCTTATATGTATTACATGTACTATGCAGTCTAAAATCCTTGAGGCATAATATGTACCGGAGGAAATGATCTGAATGTTTTATGCAGCATTTCACATGATTAATTGTGTATGGTATTTATTTACATTGTCATTTTATCACTGTGATACTTTTGGTTGCAGAGATTGAAGTGTTTACTACACCAAGATACTTTGACCAATATATATTTATTTTAATTTTTGAAAACACATTCCATTTGATATAAATATGATCATTTTTGCAATATATTAGAACATTCAAAGCTTTTTTCAAATCTTTACTTACAATCATGTTTATCATGTTAGAATTAAATTATGTTGTTGGGACCAATGGAGAAACCAGTGTTGATTGTGATTTTAAGATCATTGTTTGATATTTACACAATCATATACTAGTAGTATTATATGTGTATGCTGTTTTATTGGATAAAGAGCTATTTCAGACAAAGAAAAAATAAAATTAGATGTTTAGATGTGGTTATATAATTGCCTTGGAAATTTTTTTTTCAAAACAAGAATGGAAATGGTTGTTTATTTTTTCAATTCTTTAGATCTCTAGATGTCATTTCATAATAAATATAATGCAATAGTATTTGTAATGCTGTACATCTTTATATGCAATTAAAAAATTGTGACACAGTTACAAGCATAGAATTTGTTGGGGTTTTTTTAATTGAAAATAAGCATTATCCCTTGATTTGATATCAATTTTGTGATTTCTTTCGTAGAAAAAAAAAATTATCCCTTGATTTGATATCAATTTTGTGATTTCTTTTGAGAAAATAAATTCAAGATCATTTAGAAGGTGAATTTTTCTGTTGTTCAGACACTTTCTTTCCCCAAATCTTGTTAAAAAGAGTGTGTAAAAGATTAGCACTTATGTCTTCACTTTCTTTTATAACTTCTACCTTGATGTTATCTGATCCTGTTGTTTCTCTTTAATTTTCTAATATATTGTCTGATCTCTTCCTCTGTTATTTCTGAACATTCTGTATCTAATTCTGTTGGTTGCTCCATTTCAATTTCTGCAGTGTTTTCAGGATCTTCTCTATTGAGAACTGAACAGAAGCATTCCTTCCATCTCTCGACATATAAAGATATGTCAAGTAGAGTATCAAAGACCGTAATGCGCTTAATGAAACTGAGTTGCCCATACTGATGTATCAACAGCTCGAAACAGAGAGTTCTCCGCATTCTATGCCCAGAAGTTTGTCTAGATGACTTTAATGTAATCAAATTTTAATGCCATGTAAACAGTACAACTGTTCAAGATTTTCTATATTATCTACCGATATTTTTTATTTTCATCAATTTTCCAGTGTCCTTTTTGAACAGTCATTTGAGAATTTCGAATCTTAGCAGTTCATAAGGGAACATTTGCAAGCATTAGTTATATCATATTTCCCCCATCTAAGAAATAAATGGGTAACTGTAAAACTTTGATAACTTCTATCTTAATTGATGTAAATGTATCAGCTATTGATCAATGCAGTCAGAGCAATAACTCTGACACTTGATCCTAGATGCACTTTAGCTGGGACTGCTACTGCTTCAATAAGAAGAGTATAGTATTGATGTTCTATTGATCATTGCAGTCAGAGCAATAACTCTGTCACTTGATCCTAGATGCACTTTAGCTGGGACTGCTACTGCTTCAATAAGAAGAGTATAGTATTGATGTTCTATTGATCAATGCAATCAGAGCAATATATCTGTCACTTGATCCTGCATGCACTTTGGCTTGGACTGCTTCTGCTTCAATAAGACAAGAAGAGTATAGCCTGTTGATGAGTTTATTGCATTGTGTGACACTGAGTATTGATGCACTACAGTTCTAGTCTACACAACAGACATTGGCTACATGTATACCTCTGGACTCCCTGTGTGAGCAAAGCATGTACTACACACAATAAAACAGGGCTCACAACAAGCACCAAGGGCAGTCAGTTTTACCTGTTACAGACACTCTTTCCTACATTCCTATAGAATTATGTGTATTCCTACTTCATGAAAATTGTTGGATGACAACATTACAAGCGGAAATCTTTTACATCCATTTTAAGGATAGCTTTGTTTTACTGCATTTGGTTTACTACCATACAGCTATGGCTAACTAGAGAATCTAACGCTGCATTATTTATATACACTATCATTGCATTATTATCTAAACTTGCATAAACACTTATTATAACCAAAATAAAAAATTCAGATAACTCTAAATCATCTTACTATATGAGTACAAAATTAATGTTTCGAAAAAAGTCTTCAAAATTATACAGAATACATATCTAAAGAACTTACTATGTTACACAATCTTGGATGATTTTTAGCTTCATAGGCAAGAAAGAAAGAAAAAAATAAAGAAAACTAAAACCATAGCTAACAAGATTATCCAATGGAATGTACATGCTATATCAAAGTTCTGATGCTGATAGCCAAGCACAGTCAACTGGAATGTATTGGATCATATGATTCTTGACACATCTCTTATTCCTGTTTGCATCAATCTTCAGGTCAATCTGAACAAAGAAGCCTCCCTTATAGGGATAATTCTTTCTTAGAGTATTCAAAAACATTATACACTCATCTATTGAAAGTCTAAACAAATATAGCTCTCAGAATATTTCACACCTCTTTGAGACAGAAGTACCGTAAGTTACAAAATATCATTTTATAGATACTGCAGTAATATTCATATGTGTTTTTTATAGGAACATCAACGTTTTGTAAATATTGAGAAAAAAAAATTCTGACATTTAAACCTGCATGTACTTATTGGTAAATACATGTAACATAGCTCTTCATTCTTTGATATTGCCAAAGAGAGAAAATACAGGTTCTTAAACATATCAACAAAACATATAATATTGTATATATCAATTGAAGTAAAAATAAATAATAAGAGCACTAATAAATTGAAATATAAATCAACAAAATAAAGAAAATGAAGGGACTGAGATATATAACTTCAACAAAAAGAAAAAAAATCCAAGATTCTATCACAAATGATCGAGATATCAATCCAATATATGGATTTCTTAATGATACAAAAATTCACAAAAAAAACCCCAACCATAAACTTTGTAAAAATTAACAATTGTAAATAAATATCTACATTCTATAAATAGCACATTGCTGTAGACTTTCATAAATTATATGAAAAATTCTAGCACTCATTCGTTACAACCTCACTGGTAGAGAGAAAAAAATGTCTCTTAGGTTTATGAAAGTTAACAGATGATAGATACATGTATAACGATATTGCACTTTGAAATAATCTGTTGTAAACATTAAAAAAGATAAACATTTCTCTTACATTTTGAACAGGTAAAGTTTAACCAAGCTTTTCCCCAATTGTTTCATGAACAATTTTAAGAACACCTGTATACAAAAACCTGAAATCATAACTAGATGCTCATAAACATCTTAATTTAATTCTCAGACATGCCATAAGAATATAACATATATGAAACAGTCTTAAAAGGTCTTCATTAATAATTTTAGAAACATTCATTTTAGCTGGATTCACAAACAAATAGAAATACTTCAACTGAATCAATTCAGAAATTTGCATAACAATTGATACCTGAGAGATCAACAATGTATTAAGGTATTCAATGTATAACAACCACATTTTGTACCTAATAAATGAATGGTCCGATATTCTTAATCATGATATCATTTTGAAGGTGCTATTTAATAAAAATACCCCATCAAAGGAATTTTCAAAATTTTGATTAAAGTCCAATCAATTACATGTTAAAATTTGCATTGAAGTCTATGGGCAACGTATGTTTTATTACGATATTGTAAAAAGTAACTTAAATTTGTAAAACTCTCTTGGTTAATACATGCATGAACTTTCTCTTTATTTAGATTTGAAATAAAATGAATCATTTATTGCAGATATTTTGAAAAAATTAAAATTTTCTTTTTTTTTTCATCAAGGAGAGATAACTCTATAACTTTAAGGTTCAAAATGACCGGCTTCTTGTGAGTTTGGTTAATTTCACTTTTATTGTTATCTAGCAATTCATATTTAACTAGTTTAAAAGGATTCACAATTGTTCAATATCCCTTCATTATACATTGAATACCTTAAGGAGGCGCGTGATGGTCAACAATTGATCCATCAGATCTGCTTTAAAATTTCAATAAATTATGTTTGGCCATCAGCTATTTATTACTAAAAAAGAAATACATTTTTTTAGATTTAAAATTTGATTATTTTTTAGCATCTTTATACAGAGCTCTTCAAAATTCATCTAAAGGAGATAAATACAGTCTACAAATGGCCATGACCATCAAGCCCTTTTAAACTCATTTTATGAATAGAACACCGCTGTTGTTATTGTTTTATATATACTGATATCTCGAATACAGTGGATATGTCAAAGTGATTTGTAAGTCCAACCTGCTTATTTTTAGAGTATTTTACCCTCAAATATCTCAAATACATTGTCTTGTTTTTAAATTTTTGAATTTTCACCAATTCCCCCCATGTTTTCTAAGGGGATAATTTGTATGTATTTTTAACTCTCTTTACAGGGTTAATTTTGTCATCTAAGTATCCATGTATTTTGTTGGAAGTTATGTCACCCGATTACAGGGTGGGTTTTTTCCTTTCAGACAGTATTTGTCATTTACTTACATTTTGTAATCTTAGCTGTAAACAGTTAGTAGTCCCCAGTCTCCAATATGGAATGTTTCAATAAATTGTTTATAAATTATATTAATCTTGTTATACATAAATGGATCATATATCTTGAAGTTTTTAAACAGTCCCATCTAGTTCGAGATAACGAAGTTTGACTGTAATTCTCACAGTGCTAAAAGATTAATATATACATTAAAACATGGTTATAGCAAACACGCTTATAATGAATTGATGCTTACAGCGAAGTGATTTTCATTCCCTGTGACTATATTATATGTGTGAACTTGACGGATATAACAAATTAAGCTAATAACGAAGCAAAATCGCCCGTCTGTGGCACTTCGTTATAACCATGTTTTACTGTAAAAGCATTTCTCAACAGACTAAGGAAATGTTTCCGATACATCGGAGTATCATTGATGTACATAGGCAAAACATGAACAATTTCAACTGCCAAAAAAAGGACCTGAACAACTATAGAACTTTAACCCTAGTACCAAGTACTGCTTTGTTAAGGTTAACTGGGATAATTCTGATTTGAATAAAACATAATGAGATAGTTTTGTTCAGATAATTATATACAAACCACTTTCACATTTCCAATTCTTGTATATCACAAAAGTTTTCAACAAATTAAACAATCTTCAACAAAAGTTTGTAAAGACAGTTCTAAAAACCATTTTGAAAAATATTTACAAATTCAGCTAAATGTGGAACAAATTTACTTGTAAATGTTTAAATAAAGATAATGATTGTGATATGATAAACCGGTACTCAATAGAAATTATAACAGGTGAGGGGAGATGTAACATAACTTTGTATACCCAATGATTTTCTAATGATTGAATTTGTTGGAACAATTTAGACACAACAATAGTTTTGTAAAGACTACTCTGTAACAAAAAAAAACCCCAAAAAACAAAAACACCATGTATCAAATTTATACATACAGCAAATGTTCAGAATCAATCTTGACCAATTATATACACATGTTCTATATAAAAGCATTTCTGAACAACATAACCAATTTAATGAAAAATTATACACATTGGCAAAAAATAAATGCAACGTACACTAAATGGTTAACTATAAACCAAAATAAAGCTACAGGTATGCACCTAAGTTCTCCATTAACTTCTTCTGCGGCAGAATGTATGAGTTGTCCTTCCTGGAATGTGAAATCATGGACTAAGATTCCCGAGTTTTATCGACGTTGTCTTTTAACATCTGTACTTGCTCTACAAAGAATAAGACAATATATAATAGCAAGTCACCAGTAAATTAATGAGGATTCTGCCAAAATTACAATCAACAAAAACGAAATTGGAGCAGAAGGTATCCCTATATTCATGAGATGTACCTGCTCCTAGAGCCTAAATACAAAATTTTTACATAATTTTGGTCAGAATGACTTCATTAATAGTCATATGTCAAGTTTTTCTTGTAATCAGACTTTTAAACTAATGAAATGTCTTGTATTTCTAACAGGTGTCTGGTGAAGACTGCTAATATCTCATATGTATATCATGAAATATATTTACTCATAGTTAAAAGCACAATTACAGAGTGAACTATTTCATAAGATTCCAACTATAAACTATTGTCTTACAGTAGAAGGTGTTATGAGAGAATCTGAATAAAATTAGCATATATTTTGTGCTTGTTCTTACTTAAAACAGCACTAGCCTGCAATCATACAGAAAATATTAAGAAAATATACCCACTAATTGTTTCGCAGTTTATCATAAATGTCTCTTATTCTGGAATTCCACCTCCTAAAACCTTATAAATATAACCAAGAGTATCATCAACACATCATTAGTTTTCTGAGAACTGGTACCTTTTTTCAGATTGGCAATTGTTGATTGTTTCCGTAGGAATTCTAAACAAAGATCCCTGGACAAGCCAAAGGCTCTCATATTGCAGGTGAACGTCCTAGAAGTATACAGAAAAATATTGAGATAATGGAGATACAGCCTTGAGCTTCTAGGATGTTTATATTGTGTAATGCTGATCTGGGAACATATGGCTAGGAGAAATCATGAAGATCTACAGACGTTAGCAGATCTAAAACATTTTAATGAATCCAAAATGTTTCATCAAATAGATGTACTTGGTTGTTAGGGTAGTTAATTTGTCTAAAACCTGCTTAGAAAAAAAATGGTCTATGGATTAACAAGTTAATCATATTACTGCTTGAACATGCACCATTTAATTAGAACCTTCATTTATTAAATAAGTGTGGGCAGTGCATAGACACCAGAGAATGACTAAATTGCGCAGTACCCTAGTTGTCCAAACGTGATGTTTTCCTGAAACTGTCTGTCATCTTTCTGAAGATCATCCCCGTCATCACTGCAATAAATAAAAACGTGAAATTAACCCACAGTTAGAGCTGCTCTCTGCCAGACAGGGTCATCAATCACAGAGAGGGCATCAGCCACAGTCAGTTATACCAAATAAAAGCAGGCAGGCTGGGCTACAGGGATTGATACACAGTCAAATGCAGGGGCTGCTGTATTATGTAACTGGCCCTGCACTGAGATAATTATGGCACTGTTCTGAGAGATAATTATAACACTAGATATGATCCTTGCACGGAGCAACAGCCTCTAAACGCAGGTGTAGAGATTAAAAAAACTGCAGGTGAAAATCTTATTCATTACGAGTAATCTATCATTTTCTCATATTTCAAGAAAATTACTTCCATGCAAGTCAAGAAATCAACACCCATATGATGTAGACAACCATGCATGTCAAGAAATAAACACACATAAGAATCACACTTTTCTCAATAAATTTCATCCCTATGTGATTCCAGACAATAACACCCATAATACATGTGATGATGTCAATACGATTACATACATACAAGATATCAACTTCCATATGATGCCAATTTCATATCCCTTAGATTTTAAGAAAATTACGACTACACTACAGAATAGATTACATTCATATGATATCAAGGAAATTACATCAATGGAATGTCATTAGAATTACATCCAATTAAGTAAAATTACATCCAAATGAAGTTAAGACATTAATATGCACATAATGACAAGACAATTACATCTCTAGTATGTCTAAATTATAACATCATTCCATACTTTATGCCAAAACAATGATACCTATACTATATGTCAAGTCAATTACATCCCTATGTACAATTTTTAAAATATCAAGAAAACTGTATCATTACAATGCCAAGAAAATAACACCAATAAAATGTCAATTAAACATCAAGAATGTCAACCAAATTAACATCTCTTGGATGTCAAGAATTTTCCATCCTTAGGAAGTCAGAAATATTAAACTTCAAATGTTTGTATACTAAGAAAATTGCTGCACTACTATCATAAGATATTGAAAAAATTAACATCAAAAACAGAAATATTTGTTTTGATATCATAGCATATTGTAGATAGATAATTCTTTATGCACTATTACAAACCCACCATTTTAACATCATACACAGGTTTTCTTGTAAGTCAGAACTTCAAACAAAATTTTGAATATCAAATTTATATTCTTATGAAAAATTTCGGTAATCTTCTTTAGATTCAAATATTTATAATTGCAGGGGCATGTCAGATCATTATAATTCATTTTTTTTTTTTTTAAACTTGAATTCATTTCAAAAATTTAAATAAGGAGCAAAACAAAACCATTTGTGTAATAAATTAGATTTGTTTATCTTTCCAGGAATCGTGTTTATTTTTGGAGAGCAGAGAAACACAAATGAGACACAAATAAACATCTCTTCATAATCTCTGTGTTGTTTATGATACTTAAAATATTCTGCACCAAACGGAACCCATATTTAAGGCCAGGGTTCAAAAATGACAACTCTTGGAAGAGCATGGGAATCTAAAGCAAGTTATTGCTTTACTTAGGATGAGATCAAAGTTGAAAATGTATTTAGTTAGGCAAGGAAATTGCTTTGAAGAATGTTTCTTTTTTAAGAATAAACAAATGAAATAAATAGAGAATAATACATGGCAAAATCTGTCTCTCACTTCATTTTAACCCAAGACTCCAATATCAGCAGGAGGCTTGGTAAGATACAAGTGAACGATGTTTTTTGTCAGGCACTGAACTTTTTCTTATACAGTACAAAAAAACACCTGCTAAGTGATGTTACCTTCATAATTAGAATTCTTTTGCACAGTTTCGTATTCCTTTGATTTGTTTTTATGACATCCAATGAATCAAATCAATAAAATTAATGTGTCTACCTTTCATTTTCAAAGTGAAAAATATTTCTTGCGTCATACATGAAATGCATCTTACCACACTCAATTAAAAGTGATGAAAGAGATAGATTTATGAAAGATGTACTTTGCATTAGAAGTGCATTTAGTGGAATAAAGGACAAAGAACCTACTGCAGGTAAAGAGAATTAGCTTGTTAACACATACATGTTGGATTAAGTAGAGACTCAGATTGTCTGATCTCAAAATGTTATGTACATGTACATGAAAAAGTTGAGGACATTTATTTTACAGGCGAAAGTAAAACGACTAGATGTACTATTATATACATGTATAACTGACTTAAGTGAGTTGAGATGTAATAGGCAAATGACTTGAGCAAGATGAGGACATTTATAGACAAATGTCATTGAGAGAGTAAAGGACACTGTCACATATAGGCAGATATTTTTGAGAGAGTTGAGGAGGACATGCATTTGCAGATATCTTTGAAAGAGATGAGGACATGTATAAGCAGATGTCTGAGTAAGTTGAGGACATGATGTGCACCTTGTACAAACAGGTCTCTTGGATCTCTCCAGCTGCACTGCATCAAAGAAAGCGGCGTTCCAGAACCGTAAGGACTGCCAGATAGGCTGGTCTCTCAGGAAACTGTACAGAAAGTTCTTTCCATGGCAACCTGTCAACAAAGCAGTAAAATCATAATTTTGTGTGAAGGTACATACATACAGTTAAACTTCAATATCTCGAAACACTGATATCTCAAATACAATGGATATGTCGAGATAATTTATAAGTCCTAATTACTTAAACTTTCAGGAGTTTACCCTTGACATCTCAAAAACTGTAGATTCCTTATCTTACGCCAGTACTTAATTCCGCGATTCAGTCGTTTTCCATCAAACCGCAAAATTAAAATCGCTAATATCAAATTTTTATCATAATTTCATGTAGTTAACATATGTCTTAGTGGCTCCATGGAGACCTACTACCTAAAGATAAAGGGTTTCAAGCCACCAATGCAACTGTACAACCTTTTTTTCTCTAATTTGATCTCAACTTGTATACTTTATTTATTCAGTTATATCTACTGTGGCCAAAATTGCAATAACTTTGTAAAATGCATGGATACCATAAAAAATTTCGTCTTATTTTATTTCCTTAATAAAGTTTGAAGGATAAATAACATGTTTATGATGAAAAAAAAATACTTTGAGGCTGAGGAATGGAGAACCTTAATCAAATGGTGCACATTGAAAAACCATAATTCTCAAAGCACAATGACATGTCAGGTTTATTCTAAATCAAGATATTCTGTTAAAGTGATAGATATGTGTACTTTTATTATAAGCATCGACTACCTTCATAATAGAAAGTGAAGCACATGTTCATGAGTGATTTGGCTGGTGTGAAATCTTCTGCCTCCCCACATTCAAACAGTACCACCGCGAAATACTGCATCAGGCGGAAAAAGATCTGTTCTGTCACCCTCTTGTTATTTACTCTCTGTGAAAAGATCCCAAATAAATTTATATTACGTTACCACTCAGGTTTTTATTCATTTAACAGCTTAATTAATCTTTCTACCCACAATATGCAGTTTATGCTACGCTTTTCAGATACAAAATTAACGATTAAAATAAGGTGTACAGATGAATGCAAACAGTAATATTTCATACATCTTGAAAATAATAAATTATCTTGGAAAATATAAGTTGGCAACAGAAAGGGGCGTAATATGACAAGGAGATATGTAGTGAACATCACTCATTCTTTCAGAAATAACTTTTCAAAACATTCATTTTCCTTTTTTGTGAACATTAAGGATGCAAATGAGAATGTACCAATGCTTCTGAATGAAATAAGCTGTATCTAGACGCAAACGTATACGAACCTGTCCGTTAACGTAACGTGCAAACCACTGCCTCCCGGCCACCTCCTGAAATAAAACAAAAAGTCATCACAATGACTAATTTCCCCTCAAACCGTGACCTAGGCATTTAGTCTTTCTTTACGTTATGACATGATTGGGACAGCCTGGATCCGCAGTCCTAATGAGACCAGGTGCTTATTTACACCTCGGTCACTCCTTACAGTTGGCACCTGATTTGCATAATGACATAAGACTTCTGTAACAAGATAAATCAGCTTCTGTGACATATATTGTGCAGACCATTAGGACAAGACAACAATAAAAGTGGTATTATTTAAATTTCATGAGAGGCCCATCATCCATTCTCCTTAGAAGGTTGAGACGAGATTACTAGACAATGCATGAAACCATCTAAGGTCTATTACATCATCCATTCATTTTGTATCCCTTTATAATAACACAGGTTTCCTTAAACAAAGCAATAAAACTGAAGGCTTCATTGTTGTACTTCCGTCAAAATAATTCAACCTTCCCAGCCGTTGCCATCAGTCTACAAGGTTTATCAACGTCTCAAAACCAATAAAAGTTAAATTTATTTGTCTTAAAAGTTTAAACAGGAGTGGCAATGCCACTTAGTAAGTGACAGAAAATGCAGATACCTGACAAAGTTCTCCAAACTTGGCCTTGTCTGTTTGTGAGATCTCCCTGCTGTGAAATAAAACAAAAACAATGCATGATTACTCTTCTACATCAATCAATCCAAGGGTAATAGTCAAAAAAAGTATGTTCTACAAGAGCATCTCTAGTGTCAAATACTAGAATACAATGCTACCATAAACTTACATATTGTCACATTTCAATTTCATTGTACAATGTTTAATGTTTTGTTCATAACTCAAATACTGTAGATTCATAGATTTCTTTTTTTTTTTTATCTTGTGGGTATTCCTCACTTGTACCAAGTTTACATTTTTAGAATGACAGAAGAATTATATTTAGATTACAATTATCTTTTTTTTTTCAGAAACAATACACCCAAAGAAATTGTGTTCTTATGAGATTGTGAAGAAATGACTATCCAATATAAATTAGCCCCTACAATTTTGAAGAACTGCAGTTTATCTGTCTACTGCATTTGCTAAAAAATGGAATTTATTCTTAAAACCTAGAGCTGGGCCTTTCCTCAGATGTTCATTGATCTATATTGTAAGGAACCAGACTATGGTATTTAGTCTCTTTCTCTATTCTAATCAGATAAAGTGGGTACAATAATGTTATGCAAATTTTTTAATTCAATGCTAAATGGTCCAAGAGATTTGATTTGCAGCTGAGAGCCCTGCTCCACAGTGTTAACAAAGATCACTCTTTCAGCATGTGCCTGATATGTTAATACATGTATCCACTTCTGAAACCTCAATGCAAACCCCCTTGTAAAAATACTCGAACAATCAAACCTGGGACAAATCATTGTAAATACATGCAGCTTTTTTGTAGCTGTTGTCTGAAAATGCATAGTGGCCAAAATTTGAAATCTAGAGCCTCTGTGCTTAAACCCGAAAAAAATCTATCATGACCAATTCAGTATGGAGATTAAGCTTCTTTTTTATTGGCTGTTAAATTCACATGGCTCCACCATTACTCTGTCAAATTTTATAGACCCATAGACTTGCAATTGTTTTTGAAGTTTGTTTCAAGAGAGCATTTTCCAAATGTCCATACTCTTTAAACTTTTTCCTATTAAGGTGCCGAAAAAAGGCGAAAAAAAATAATAATAGAGAAAAATTAAGGAGAAAAGGAGGAAAATATCCCCTGATGCAAACGATCACTGCTCCATGACCTTTAGGCCTTGTAGAATTGAACGAGTACATTGCTTATTTTCTAGCACATTTAAGTTAAACATACATTTTCTTGATGCAGAGTGTGTATCGATAAAGTGTTCCATGTTTTTAATAAAAATATTTCTTATCCCATCCCCTTTTAAGGATCAAATTTTGAAAATCCCTGCTGACGAAAGGAAAGTAGGTATAAAAAATATAGTTCTAACAAACCAATAACTTGCAATCACGACTCATTTATTTTACTGGCCTGAAATACTATATTGACAAATTATCTTTTCACAAAGAGAGAGAGTGTTTTTCAAGTTATACATCTTATTAGACCCACAGGACCCTGCATCTATTGATTCATGTATTGCTTGCTCACAGAGGACCAAATAAACTTAATCGCCAGCTCAAAACCCCCACGATTGATGAGTTGGTCTTATACAAAATGGAGATCAATCTTTGGAGTCCTGTATCCATATATCCTTGAAAACCATCAGCATTCTAGGTCAATGGAATTAAACACATTTTTGATAAAATGATAGATCGTAGCAGGACTGGGGAAGGACTTTGGGTATATGACACTGTTGTACTGACGTTGCACCATCCCTGTTCTTTAGGATTGATCAATATCAGGCTCACACCATTCAGATAATATTTGAATAGCAATTCTAATTCTTTCGAACATCTTGGTAAAATGTCAATTTTTGACAGAATGACCTTGAAAAATTATGTACTGGATAATCAAAAAATTTGAGTCATTTGTCTTTTCAAAAGCCCCTAACCAAAGATAATCAAAATTTTGATATTTATATACATATGTGTTAACCCAAAATGATAACCTATAACAAAGAGCAAAAACATTCATTTCTGTGTGACCTTATTAACAATTAGCGGTAGTTTATCATGATGCAGATTTGAGATAACTGACAAAATGATAATTCCTGAACCTTCAATATGATACTGACCTTGAATCAAATATCTGATCTACAAAAGTCTTCATGAACTCCATACACTGTAGAGTCTGTTCGTCTGGTTGGCTCTCGATGCTGAAGGATGAACTCCATGAGTTCTCGGACCCCATCGAATAGGAGCGTTTGATCGGCAAACCCCCATACTCCGACTCCGAGGTTGAATCTGTCCCATTGTGGTTATTGCCTACACTGTACTCAGAACTGTCAATGCTTGAAACACTGGTAAAGGGAGAGAACTTTTCACTGTTGAGAGGAACTTTGCGTCGATTTTCTGATTCGTTTTCTTGGTCATCGTCAAAAGAAATAAGGTCTCCCATAGGAATCAGTGTCTTCCTCTTTGAGTTCAAATTCACATCATCACTTTCATCAAACTTGTCCTGGTCTTCCTCCGCTTCCTCTGGTGGAGGAACATAATCATCAAACAGCATCTCGTCTACTGTGCTTGAACGCCGTTTCATCTTGGGCGCTCTCTTAAATCCATTTATATCAATGTTGGACTCTTTTTCACTTTTCTCAACAGGGGAGACAACTTTTGATTTACTTTCCCCTTCATCATCTGACGTCTTGCTCATTGGTATGACCTCATTGGGAACTGTCTTGGGTAGATCTACTTCTGTCTTATTATCACTTTCACAACTATCCTTGACATTAGAACTGCTTTGAACTCGGTCAGTATTATTAACCTTTTCAGTCCTTATACAGTTTGTTTTTGGCAAAGTCTCCTGTTTTGAATCGTAAGAGAATGTGGATTTGGATGTAGGCGAGTACAATGGCTCATCAAAACTGATATTTCCTGTGGTTATTTCATCATTTCCACTGCTGTCTGAGTAGCCAGAGGAACTGTGCCGCCGTGGAATGCCAATTCTCTCCGTCTTTTTCTTGGACCGATATGGCTGAGTTGAAAAGTCCTCTCCCCTGTAATTGCGGCTTCCATTGCTGTACGAGCTGTGGTTGGAACTAGGTGTCTGGGCGGGACTCACCGACTCGGAATCGGAATCCTCGGGGCTTGACGCAGGCTTCATCACGTTCTCCAGTTTGTTGGAGAGATTATTGATGAGGCCATTCTTTTTGGCGACCATTGAGGTGAAGAACCGTGAGGTCCCTTCAGAGAAGCTTGAGGACAGTGATCGCCCCTCCTCATCACTACTTCCTCCCTGGGAAAGTCGGCGGCGAACAAAATCCATCTCTCCTTAGAGAATATCTTATAGTTCCGTCAGATCTTATGTTACAAGATTCCAACCTACAAAAGATCATTTATAAGTATTCTTTTCCAAATTATTATTTTAAATTATTGGAGAATGTTTAAACTTACAACATTCTGGGTTTTGTTTTTTTTATCAACAATTAAAATTTTAATCATGTACTGGCACACACAACAGATCTATCTTCTCTCATAAGGTCAAATTACACAAAATCAGATTGTTATGTAAAACAGCCTGAAATTCTATTAAAGTTTAAAATTCACATATTCCTGAAAAAATATCCGCACAGTTATGTGATGGAACAAATTGCTTGGTAAATTCTGCAACATGTCCTATCAGCTATATTGAGTTTACCGAGATTCTAGATTCAGCACTATGGTTTCATCGATGATTGTGGGCGTAAATTATCGAGGATTTAGTAAAACTAATTTTTTATTATAGGTAATTTCAAGAAAAATTTATCTATAACACTTCTTACTTTGATGAATACTTGAATTTGTGAATCGGCTAACCAATAAAATCCAAAGACTGATGTTCAAGGAATTATTGATGAAACCACAACATTATCCAGAATCCAGAAAGAAGCTACACCATCTAATGTAAACAACAAGAACGAGCAGATTAGGGAACTCATCCTAGCTTTAGCTCACTTTTCTAAAATGCAAGTGCTGATCGAATTTAAAATATTCTGAGAAAAATTCAAACAAAATAATCTTCCTTGACAAAGTACTTCAGTACTGAACTTCAAAACAATTTGACCACAACATTTTGCAAAATAAATGTAACACTTTGAAGATCCAACAAGTCATCAATTGTCAATGATAAATCAATAAAAAAAACTGCTGTACTTGAACAAACTTTGACTGGGACCCACAGAGCATGTTGAATTGTCTGCATTCTGACATTATCAGAAGGACAGTAGACTAACACCAGCTTGTTCACCAAAATCTGACAGTCACTCGACCAAAGCAAAGATTCTGAATCAGACAATGTATCAATCGGAAGAAGAAAGTTGTCAATAATTAAACAGAGTGCAGGTACATGTGCTGTGAAGTGTGTAGGAATGTCATCAAGAGGCTTGGACCCTATGGCTTCATTGTATTAACAGTCAATTAACAGGGTCTCTTCCACATGTTAACTACTTTTGCTGGTTGCCAGTGGTTGGATCAATTTTCTTGGTCTTTTTTAAAAGCTTTTATTACATAAGATGCACAATGAACCATTTCGTATATCCCCTTAAAGATATTATTGATTAATGAGCAATACCACAAATAGCACAGAAAGAATTGGAAACGTTTGCTCTTCACAGAAGGAGGATATAATGGTCTGCAATGTACATAACAATCCACAGAAAATTCCCCCTTTTCTGACATGTATTGATTACTTTACATAAGATCCAACACATCATGCTAGAGGAGAGACAAACATTATGTGTAGGAGATAGAATTTAACTATTTTATATAGACATGGGCATCCTCTTTTTTTACTGACACATGTACAAATAAAGTTATTAAGTCTTTTACCAGGTATTTGAAACAGTTACTATATAATCAAAGTTACCAATAAAAAAGAAATCTTCATCCTTATTTTGGCACTGAAAAATGATTTTGTCCCACTTTATATTCACCCCGCAAGTCATGATCGAAGCTTGCACACAAGCCCATATACATTTTAAAGATTCATTTTAAAATGCTGGTTTCCAAAGATCGAGTTATTGAAATATGACAGATCATCAGTTCTAATGGTTAATTTTTTTATATGGACTGCAAAATCTTCTCTTTGATAACATATAAATATCTAAAATTCTGCTGTAATTTTACACTTTACCAAATTTGTTCAAAATGTATGCAAATCAAAGGCGCACTTTTTTCAGAATTAAAACATGAAGTTTAATTTACATATCAGATTGTTTCCTTGGCCTACCAACCAGGGGGAAGGTTCAAAGGTAAGAGACTAACATATAGGTAAATAAAAGCACAACTATCAATATAATAAACAAGTAAAATCTTCAGAAAGTTGTTTTCAAAGTTGTTTTCCCTGTTAAGGTGGCTCACTGAAAAACCTCGATATAATTTCTCAAATCAGCGGAAAATTACTAAACCCTTGATTATGAAAGATTAAGCATGATGTGTAAAAAGTTTCATTCAAATATGCAGAAAAATATGCAATTCTGGATAAAATTAAGTTTGATTTTTAAATATTTAATTATGTAAATATAAACAAAAGCTCCAGGCAGATTTGAACTTGTAGTCTGTGGTTCACAAGTCCCATACTTTAACCACTGAGCTTTTATTGAATACAACCATACCGATTGAAACAAACAATTGAACAAACATTTAAATGACCATCTTGTGGCATTGTATTAAGAGGTATACTATTAAGTCTTCAAGAAGTGAACTACCTTAATTACCCCTGTTTTGGCTAGTTAACACAAAATAATTTAAGCACAATATTTTGCTAATAAATTAGTAACGGTCTACAGTAAATAAATAAAGATTTTTATTATGTCATTTTTTATTTTATTATACTTTCTTGTTAAATACTGAATTCTGATTTGTTTTGATGCAGTTGATAACCCGTTCTATTACCCTCAGCATAAGCAACACACTTAGCAAAGGGTAACACCACAAATTGTTACATGCGCGTAAACTATGCGCGTACGGTTCGCCAAAGAATCCACGACATTCATACATAAAAGTAATTACGGATTCTTTAAAATTTAAACATTCAGTATATGATAAAATAAATAGTGCCTGTTTAGGATGGTAAGAGTTGAAATTGACACCCCTCGAAAACCATTGCCAACCTCTGCTTCGCGTCGGTTGACAATAGTTTTCTTGGGGTGTCAATTTCAACTCTTACCCTCCTAAACAGGCAGTATTTATATAATGTAATTTTGTTCCTTCAAAAAATAGATAGGTCCTGCAAAATAATCTTATCAGCATTCCATTACTATTTGTTCGTCATTTGAAATATACTGGTTCCATCTCTTGAAAACGTTACCAGATGAAATTGATATCATTCTAGCAATCTTGGTTTAGAGTCAATGTATCATCTCTGTCAATGATGTATTTTGCTAATTACTGACCATACATTGATTTCTCACTGGTTTTCCAGAATCGATATTTTTCAACTTCATTTGAAATGCTTGATTTATTACTTGGAAAACCGTTTTGATAAATTAAATAGAATTTCCATGCAATGACATTAATAGCTTTTGAAGAAAAAAATTCTTGCATGATTTATTATATAAAAATACAAGCTGATTTAAAGACTTTCAATCAGTCTTTCATTTCTAGGTGTCTTAGGATGAGTCTGGAAAAGCTTGTTCTATTGGATATTGCTCTGTAAAATCTGTGTGATTATGAGAATGTCAGGATGACACTATACAAATAGTGCCTGTTTGGGAGGGTAACAGTTGAAATTGACCCACGCAAAGCGAAGATTGACAACGGTTTTATAATATAGGAATGATGTGAACTCTAAGGCGAATCGTATGTGCATAATTTATGTGCATGTAACTGGTAAGCTCAACTGGGTGTCAAATTTAAACAGAGTGCATGTACATGTACACACTTAGTGTCATAACAAATTCCATTGTCTTTTTCTAATCACTTGAGTACAGAAGGCTGTTTACAGTAAGTGGACTTGCCTCAGAGTCCCAGCATGGTTAAGTGATACTGTTTGGATCAACCACGCCCACTAAATGGCTCTCTGGCTGGCTTCAATGCATCATCTGAAATAAATAGAAATAGAGTAAAATTTTGATTTCTCATAAAAGTTGAAGCCTACAAACTCCTAAACCCTCAGAGCATGCAGATCACATTGCAAAAGCCATTTGCAAACATTGTTCTATTTTAAGTAGACGTATGCAAGTGGGGTTAATTAAAATATGAGATCATTCCCAAACATGGTCATATTGATTTACGTCAAGGATTAATTAATTTGTAGACAATCCTCATTAAGCATGCATGTATGATACTCCAACCGCAGATTACTCAAAATAGATTTAAATTCTTCTGATAAAAATACATCTTTCGTTTAATGTTTATATTTCTGGTGTCAACAGTGCTAGCCTGGAACAACGTGCTCAATACTGAACTGCTTGGCTCAAGATTCTTAATGAGTGTCATAAAGAATCTTGAGTTGAACAGCTCAGTTTTGCAAAAAACAAGTCTTCTGAATCTCCAACTAGCTATTTTAAATGACAAGAAGAATGTTGTCTTTAATTTAGAGACTTCATTATCAACTGCTTCATAAGCCTTTTAATTTCAATTTTAAACTAATTTAAAAATAATAATGGTAAACTTTAAATTATCATCATGCATCCTCTGCAAAACTTGACAGTTCTATCTTTCAGAAAATGTTCAATAAATTGTTTTTCAGTAAGGTTCACTAATAGGTGGTATTTTCACTCACAGGGTTTTAGAAATCTGCAAAACAAGACCAATTTTTGTTGGAATCAAATTCATGATCCAAGAAGTTCTGAATCAATAAAACTGTAACACAAGTAAAAGTATCACATCATTTGTAAGTAAAATATACACTGAGCCTCTTTAATCTAAATCTTTTAATATTGCTAACAGTTGTATACATCTAATTTAACAGAAATTGTTGTAAGGTTCAGTCTTGGTCAATATCATTGAATACTTTATCTATTGTTTATAGTTGTTTCAAGGTAACTTAATCTTTTTTTCCAGACCAAATCAGCTTAAAACATAAACAACCACAGGATTCATCTGTCAAGTGCCACTTGAAATTCATAATCAGTCAAGTTTATCAAAAAGACATCTGCTACTATCCTGACTGATGGTCAATCATCTGTCAATGACCCCTGTGATTAAGGTCAAGGTCATTGCAATGCTATTTCTGAGCAATTGGTCCCAATTGATTTTGACTATATCCTTTTTCTTAGTTCAAGGGCATAAATTTGCTTATCAAAATACAATTATGTAGGAATCATACCTGGCCAAAAAAAAATCCAATAATAAGTATTTCATTTCGTATATAGGTAAGCATTTGTTAAAATGATGCTAGAGATATGTATTGAAAAGAAATGTAGAGGTGTGATGCACTTACTGGTTTTGCAGATTATCATACTCCTACTGTACATGTACATATAAAAAAAAAACCACATACCACTGACTTGAAATTGATTTCTTTCTATAAATAGACCAAGTGCTAATTGATCATGAACAAATCTCTGAATGCAAACAACCAGCGAATCAATGTCTACAACATCAGGGATTGGTTCCTATCAACAATGGAAGTACTAGCCTTTGCTCTCACTACAATGTTCTACATGCATTTTTATATACTGTTACATAATACCAATCATAAATGTCATGGTACTTGTTATGTAGCACTTTGTTAACTCACAAGGTAATCTTTTGTCAGTTCTTTACCTTTGTATGACATACCCTTCTTATAGTACACAAAACTCATTAGCTATTCAATATAACATTTACTATATCCAGATGTGAAGCACAAACTAAACATTTATCCAATCTATTGATCTATTTTATAACATTTCATTATACACCTGCTTCAATATTTGTAGCATTTTCCCATTCAATAGCAACTAACAATTCCATCATACTTCAATTTCTATAACAACTCACGTACCATTCTACAATACAAATAAATCTATGGTAAATGCAAAAAGTTTCAGGTTTTCATTCTATCCTACTATACACAAAAAAAGTATTCATATAGCAATTAACAATTCTACCATGCAATAGGCACTATCAATGGCAACTTTCCACTGGTACTTAATGCAAGTACGATAACCATTCCAAAACACACCAGTATCTATAGAAACTAACCATTCCAACACACACCAGTATCTATAGAAACTAACTATTCCAACCCACACCAGTATCAATAGAAACTAATCATTCCTACACACACCATTATCTATGGAAACTAAGCATTCCAACCCACACCAGTATCTATAGAAACTATTCCAACACACACCAGTATCTAAAGAAACTAACTATTCCAACCCAAACCAGTATCTATACAAACTAACCATTCCAACCCACACCAGTATCTACAAAAACTAACTATTCCAACCCACACCAGTATCTATAGAAACTAACCATTCAAACACACACCAGTATCTATAGAAACTAACCATTCAAACACACACCAGTATCTATGGAAACTATTCCAACACACACCAGTATCTCAAGAAACTAACTATTGCAACCCACACCAGTATCTATAGAAACTAACCATTCCAACCCACACCAGTATCTATAGAAACTAACCATTCAAACCCACACCAGTATCAATAGAAATTAACCATTCCGATATTACACCAGTATCTATAGAAACTAAGCATTCCAACCCACACCAGTATCTATAGAAACTAACCATTCCAACACACACTAGTATCTAAAGAAACTAACCATTCCAACACACACCAGTATCGATAGAAACTAACCATTCCAACACACACCAGTATCTATAGAAACTAACCATTCCAATACACACCAGTATCTATAGAAACTAACCATTCCAACAATCACCAGTATCTATAGAAACTAACCATTCCTACACACACCAGTATCTATAGAAACTAACCATTCCAACCCACACCAGTATCTATAGAAACTAACCATTCTGATATACACCAGACCAGTATAAAGCAACAAAAATAATCACCATACACCATTATCAATAACAACTATAACAATTTTTCACCTCACATTGCAATAAGGTTTCTATAACAACTATAACAATTCCTCCTCTTATTGGTATCTATAGCAACTACTACTATTCCTCCATCCACCAGTATCTAAAGCAACAAATAAATTCACCACACAACAGTATCTAACATTACACCATACAACATGTACAATGCAATTTATGACATCTAAAAAATAACTATAACAACATATATCTATCAGCATACAGCAGTATCGGCAAACAATAATGTAGTTTTGAAGATGTAAAGGATGTTAATGCATAGATACTTAAAGACAACTACAGTGTATAAGCAAACTTGAGTGTGTCAAAATATATCTTTTATACCAGCTGAAATTATTCAACAATAATGTTGAAACAATGCAATAAGAAATGACAGATTTTGTCTTCTTTTTCTTAATTTTCTTAAACCAATTTCTATGCAAATATAAAACAAAAATTTTGAATGTAATGTTTATCCATTATAATAAAAAAAAAAATCAAAATTTACAATTTTTAACCAAAAAATATGCTTTAACGGAACGAAAGGTAAAATTTTTTTAAAAACAAGTGGGATTTGAACTCATGACTTACATATTCGTAGTGAACCCTCTAACCAACTGCACTACACTGTTCGTGACAATTCGGTGAAAGAAACAATTTACATAATAACACTTGATTTGATTGTTTATTTCGATAAATAGTATGTCACAACATGAAAGTGTCCCATACCACCTTAAGCATAGAATTAACTTTGAACAGCCTTATGAAAAACCTTTACAGAACATATAAATAATGGGACAATAAAACTGATCTTAATTAAGAAAATCAACAAGTAGCCGATCTATTATATACATGGCAGTATCAATAGTTATTTTACCAGCAAACTCTGCTTGTTTTTGCTCATCTGTATTGAATTAATCAGATTAAACACTGATCACTGATCAATTCCGCATATGACAATATAAAGCATTTAGAACCAATTTCATCCTCTTATTAAGGCACATCACCATAAGAACGCTCACATCCCATGATTAATTCAAACATCTCCCAGCATGCCTAATACTGCAATCACTTGACCTTCAAACTTAAGGCAAGTACCGGCAATGTAAAATATATCAAACAAATCAAAACCACAAACAGACAGACAGGTAACAAGGCTACATAGAGTCCAATACTTACAGTAAAAGGAGAAATTAAAATTCCCAATCAGCTAACGAGCTTTTTTATCAATCAGTGTCTGATATACTTTACACGGTCTGGGAGTTAAAGCAGTATTGATGATTTTGGAGATGACGAGAGTGTATTCTGTGCTCCCTTCGCATTAATCAATACAACAGCCTGTACATACAGCACAAGTCTTGGGCTGATGGAACTTGGTATCCTAATGGACCAATCCATTCAAACTCAAGAATGTCTTGAAAATACTCCTTCAAACTTACTATAAATTCAAGTTATAACATGTCAAATACTTAATGAGCCTTTTATAATGACCTATTGACCAAAAATTCAGTTGCATTTTGACTTTTTCTCTGTCCCACCAAAAGAAATATATCATCGTCATCCTTGAACCTCTAAATTTTATTATAATTAAACACTGAAAATATTATCCCAAACCAGTTATTTTAAACAAAAACAGAAGGAAACAAATCCATACCAAATTATCCAACTATAAAAGAGAACTGGATGCCACAGAGCCACTGTGTAGTCTTCTATATGCCAACAAAACTGGAATGCCATCAAGTGAAACCTTCTAAGGACACTCTAAAACTGACTAAATCAGCAGCTTACAATTACAATAAAGAACATTAAAGTGTATCATTTGTTATTTCTTAGTTATCAGTATGAACTAAAAGAACGCACGATGACTTTTTACTATCAAAAAAGGTCGTCACGCGTTTTCTCCCCCCAAAAATATTTGGAATGTTGACAGGTATGGCTACATGTACGTGTACCGGGTATGTGGAATTAATATTTAGGGCTAAAAGGAATTATTTGAAAAATCATTTCTGTTCTACATAAAAGTTCAGATTTGGAATTACATATATTCCAAGATTGATTATTATAAACTCATTACACAGTTAACAGTGTTATTACTCATTTTATTTCATAAAATCAATGAATTACTTCATGCTCAAGTTACCTGCTATGCATGAACATTTACCCGTACTAATTATGAGGTAACATATACGCTGGTGTCTTTAGACAAAGCTAGAATTACGATGACGTACACATATAGGTATAATGACTGAACAGAGCATTCTGTTTCAATGGAGAGGACGGCAACCTGAGCAAGGTTTACTATATCAAAGACATACTCTGTCACTCGTATACTTCTACGAAAAACCACCACAAAAACCAATACAGTCTATCAAGTAAAACACACTAAACCAAAGCAATCATGTAAATCAATAAATTTTAGAAAGGTCAAGCGTTTTCCATTCCAATTTACATTGCATGTCTACGGAACATTGCACCTCTGTACAAAGAATCTCTACAGAGGACACTCAGTTAAAAGCTTCAGATGCTTTCCATCCATTAATAATTCACACCTTTAAGATCCTGATGTTTTATACACATGGTATCAGTTGATGGATTCTTTTTAAGACTTTCATAAATTCAAGTTTTATCCATAATACATCTCTAAGCATCATCAACCCTCCAATCTTATTTGTTTATATTATTTGTAGGTTTTATGTTTGATTAGAAGCACAATTGGAATGGTAACTTGATATTTTAAGTGCATTGAAGATAACTGATGAATCTGTTTAAGGTTGTGATCAGTCTGTAGATTACAACAGCTCTTTTTATGTGCTTTGACATGGATTTCCTAGGTAACATTCTCTACAAATATTTAAACAATTGTATCTGAATATCGCGAAAAAAATTAAACCCACAAAATGTTCCCACAAACCTGTATATTTGGAAAGCATAATTATTGCATTCAATCTTACCAAATAATTATTCAAACAAATACATTTTAAAGGACTAATATTTTTATTTTTTACACAATTCACTATGTATATTCAATAAGATTTAAAACAAATGTTATTCCAGGCTTTGCATTCATAACGTTTATTTTAGAAATTCTACAAAAAGGGTTTATCTTGAAGTACAAATTACATAATTCTTGAACTCTAAATTCACAAAGCTCTTTTCACCTTATGCATGTTGTTTTCATGTCATTGTGCGAAATAAACAGCACCAGCTATCAAACGTACTCCATTATCTTGCTTAAAAGTACATAATGCTCATGCAATTTGCCAAATGATAAATTACAGGGCAATCAATGATCATTTAAGGAATAAAAATGAACCCAAATAATGAATGCTTGTTTCCTTAAACAATGACTTTTAATCCCAAAACTGCAACATTGTGTGCAGAAAAATTATCATAATGCATCAATATGTCATTACGACAACCTCTGGGAGATAAAAATGAAAACATTTTTTTGCACTTTATATTCAAAAGAATTAAATGATTAATGATTTGAGTAGCTTGCTAATTTGACTATTGATTTTTTGAACTAATAAAGCTCCACAAGCAGTTCAATAATGTGGAGTAGCTATGATCACTAATAAAAGGAGTTTAACGGAGTCATTTATTTTTTTCATACATAGTCTGCAAAAAAAACATGACGTTCACTTCTTCTTTAACGTCATGTGTTTCAATGATGCAGCCAATCTCCAACAATAAGTAGGCAGCAAATACAAAAACGGTCTCAGTGTCTGAAAGCACAGAGTATAAGCCTCCCACAGACAATCAATGGCGGCAGAGAAAGCCCAGAGATTAATCAATCTCTCTTGTGCCAATACACAACAACACACCTCTGATGCCAGAAACAAGACAGGTGATAAACTACCAATATTGGCCAGCAATTCATTGACGGCATCAATAGAAGGAAATTGTCCTTTCAAGGAATGAAAATTTTGTTTGGACAGATCAATTGGGGTAAAACAACATTTATGGGGCATTGATTTTGGTCTGTCGGTGTTATAGTAATTATTCTGGACCAGACATTTTGATTAAAATCAATCATTTTTCACACTTATTTGCATAATTATGTACATGTACTGCAAATTATCAGTTTAAATTAATTATTGACCGATATGTTAATGCCAATGATCTCTGACATTCTACAAAATCTGTTTATTAACAATGTCACTGATTAAGGCAACATCATATTAAACTACATAAATGCTATATCACCATAATGTGACCGCGTAGATTTTACGGTGCTAGGGAATTCCTCTGGATCTGCATCGGTCGTGTGCAGTACGAACCGGGTGAGGGAATGTTGGCGTAAAGGGTATAAGGTATAAGGTGTAGGCGCTCTGTAGGCCGTAAGGTAAAAACGAAGGGTAGGTTTGCCGTATTCCCGAAGGTCCACCAGTATACAGTTCCAGAGAAATAAACAGGCAATTGATGCAGGATTCCACATTTATTGGACGAGATTCAACGATGGCAACATTATAACAATTTAACAGACAGACATTTTACAAACAAGTCGGATATGGCCAGTAGTGGCCTCCGGACTCAAGACTCTGGGTGAGTCGGACGTGGCCGAGGCTGGCCGCCGTATTCCAGACTGCCGATTGACAATTGTACATAATTATTTATAAGAATCTGAACAATGAGTATAAATTGACAGGTGATGACATAAGTAAGCTGAGTGAAAGGTTCACATATATAAAATAATTAAATAAACTCAATGAGTCTTTGATGTCCAAGACATGACAAACTGATAATTGCACAATGTTGTTTTAAGAGATTAACAGTCCTTGAGACATGGCACTCCGTCTCTTTGAAATCACATATAGAGTCCGAAAAGTGTCAATCACTAAATAAATAAGTAAACTTTGTAAGAAATAAACTGTGAGAAAATATTACGAAACAGATGTTGAATTTTAAAAGAAAAGTCCAAAATAAAGTTATAATTAAACAGTGAATTTTGCACGGTGATAATAACATCATCTCTTTATGAAAGTCTTCTGTCCATTTCCCTTTGATTAGTGTAGATTACAAACAATTCATCAAAATACCGATATAAAGTTGAATGATAGAGTGCTGGATTCGAATGCAAGAGGATCTGGGTTTAAGCCCCTGCAGACGCAATATTTGTCTCTGTTACATTTAACGTTCACAGTCTTTGGACCTGGGTACTCTCTAGCGAGTAAGATTGTTTCTAGAACTTCACTCCACAGATGTTGGACTGGTACTCTGTAAGGGTCAAGATGGACTCTTATTGAGACAAATATATAGCCCCCAATTCTAAGGGGGTTGTCTCAAAAATTATTAGGTAATTTAAGTTTTACTATAAGGCTCATATAGTAGACAAATTCTTAGTAAAAATAATCCATGACTGCCTGGAAAATGTGAGAACATCACAGTTTTTTCTATATCTTAATGCATAATTAACAATACTGAAAAATGTTAGCATTTAACCTATTGGTTATTGATGTCATAAAATCCCATTTTAAAAAGTTAAAACTTTAAAAGCCCACTGCCATGCTATGGCTTGATCATGACAGTTCGGAAACTTTTTTTTTTTTTAAAGAGTAGACTTTTACTGTTTATAGCCTGTCCCAAGATGTAAATATCTCGGGACATTTGGGACAGACTATATCTTGTTATCAGTGAAGTAAGACAGCTGGACAGACTGATATAGTTGTAACTAGATAAATACTATAAGAATAATTTGTATAAATAGCTGTGATATGAATACATTTTTATATAGCTGCAATAATGTATCTCTCTCTCCCGATTTTTATTTTCATTTTTTTTGGCCGGAGGGGGGGGGGGGGGGGTAAACATTAGAGAGGGCTACATTGTTGCAGCTAATTTTCATAGTAGGGTGGGCTGCGACAAGTGTAACGTGACGCACTGTTAGTATTCGCCAGTGTACACGCAACAATTGTATATTTTAATGACAATCATTACAGGTGCACATACCGTTAGTTGGCTAAAAGCATGCAGTGCTTCTCACACGGTCCGTCCAAAATCAACTTTCACATTGGAAGTGACACCAATGTAGTAAATGATAAAACCGATAGTGTGAAAATCCGGATAGAAAAGGGTTCGCCCTCCATCGTTTGACTATGGTGGCATATTTCTGCTCCCTACATGCAAGATAAATGATGTCAACATGCAAGAAAAGTATGCCAACATGCAAGATAATTATGTTTACCTGCAAGTTGCAAATCTTTATAGAGAACCTGATTTTTATATGGGTAAAATCACTTACTCACGCCTGTATCAAGGTATCTGACATATCATTGATGCAAGATGCAACTTATAAACATGTAGGTGGACATGCGACTTGAGCATGCAAGTTATAGATATTATCATGTAAGATATTTATGTCAACATGCAAGATAATTAATAGGCTATAGATGTAGAATATGGCATGTACTAAGTTTTCATCTCTGAACTGTAGAGGGTTTTAAATAGCTGTGATAAAATGATTATTCTATATGATTGGTTAAACAGTCAAAAAGTGGTATTATTTTCTTACAAGAAACACATTTTATTGATAAAAAACCGAGTATTAAAATTTTTTGATTTAAGATGGCATGATTCTGTTTTTAAAGCGCTAAGCATAGCTCAGCGCTTTATTGTCGTTAGACTTCTACTTCCGGTGCAAGGAATAACCGCCCCCTATGAGCAGAAGTTTACATCATTTAAACTGGTTAGGGAACCAGTTTCAGGAGCTGCACGGGCTGGTACGGGCTACTGTGAATTTGATGTACAGGGCTTACATACATCATTGCAGGGGCTGCCACGCAGTGATGAGGAAATATATCGCGTATACAGAAACTAAAATGTTATATACATACATGTATATCTTTTACAAACAGAAGCTGGATTAGCGCTTTTCAGTACTATGAGTACTTTGATTTATAATTTTTTTGAATCTTCACATAGCGGAAGGAGTGGCAATATTTTTTCATAAAAAAGAATCTGGGGGAATAAGCCGTTGCAAATGCCCACGACCTTCTCATACCTCTAATAAGAAGTAATAAACGTACGAGTTAACTGGGCATTTAAACGGTGGACAGTATTGTCCAAATGAAAATGTCAAAAAAAGGCGTAACTGTGCTTAAATTTTATAGTATTTACATATACTTTAAAGTGGCAAATTTGAAATGACAATCACGTACTCATTTAAAGAGTTAAATACAAAAATGTTGATTACTTTCTAAAAATATTTTATTTA
Source organism: Magallana gigas (assembly GCF_963853765.1). Taxonomy (NCBI): domain Eukaryota; kingdom Metazoa; phylum Mollusca; class Bivalvia; order Ostreida; family Ostreidae; genus Magallana; species Magallana gigas. The sequence continues at coordinate 8,324,726 of NC_088855.1, read as the reverse complement.
CTAATTTACCTCAGTCATCATATACAACCCCTAATGCAGGGGAGTCGACAAAGAGTATGGGGGAGTCGATTCCACCATTTGTAGTAGTCGATTTTTTCCGGAATTTTGGTAAAGTAGGTATTTAAAACAAGTTTTCCTTAAAAAAAAATGAGTGGCGTCGGAATCAAATTAAAAGTGGCGGGGGGGGGGGGGGGGCTAGACTTAGCTGAGTTAGCGACCCGCACCCGCACCCACCCCCCCCCCCCATCCCCGGTTCCGACGCCTATGATATATACCACACGGAAAACAGCGGTAGTCAAACCACGTATAATAAGGGGACTTGTTATTCGTCACTGGTCATACTTTGTGTTGGTCATTGGTCCGAGTGGTCTATGTGTCTTCTGGTACAACTACTATGCTTTTTCTTTCACAACAAAACACGCATTTGTAATGTGATTTTCCTGCCCATACAATTGGAAGTGAAGTACATGCCTAGTTAATCGTTGAATTTTCATTAGGCACACACTGTACGTTTGACTTAGCTTGTATTCTGCATTTTGAGCACAATTACATGCTTTTGTCCAGCATATGTCCCTGTTGTGTTAACAAGACTCTCAGGGATCCAGAGATGGAACGTTTTATCTTGCCAGTTAATAGTTTCTTGCATGCACAACAACCATCTGTTTACAATATGAAATCGTGCAATCTTAAAGAGAATAACATACATTTCATATTTTTTAAAAGTAGTAGAAAACGCATATCAAATAATTTCAAGTTATTATTAGCAAATTTTTAATTATTAAGAAAAGAAAAATACATTTTAACAATGTATATTATTAAGTATAAAAAGAAAATTACATTTTAACAATGTAAACAAAAGATTAACACAAAAAACCCCAAAACGCGTACGATTCGAACACCCGCTTTTACATTGACATTTGTTCAAAGAACTCTTCGCTTACCCTACGAAAGCCGAATAGGGCCACATAAAAAAATATTTTTATCTCGTAATTACGAGAAAAGATCTCGTTATTACGAGTTAATTATCTCGTTATTACGAGAAAAGATCTCGTTATTACGAGTTAGTTATCTCGTTATTACGAGATAATTTTCTCGTTATTACGAGTTAATTTTCTCGTTATTACGAGAAAAGATCTCGTTATTACGAGAAAAGATCTATATAAAATGGTGCGTTTCTGAAAAAGAATTCGACTTGATCACACTTTAAGTCTATCTTTTTCATTCCAGAAACGTTGATTCAATTTTGATCAATATTTAAAAATAACAACGATCATTATTCATTAATTTCTACATATCAATATGATTGGATTTGACATTTTATCTGGTATTAATAAAAGGAAAGAACTTTATGTAATTTTTCTATTCAACTTATACATGTATGTATTATAATCCCACTCCGAAGTAAATACCAGGTAGTTCTATAGTCGTTAAAACAGTTTTATTAGTTACAGATAACTTTAATGACTATATAGTTTCAGTCATGGATATGGATACACAGGATTTACCCGAATTTGTGTTTTATATGTTCATACACAACCTACATGTATATTGAAAATACTTGATTTTATATAAACATTTTGGAGTCTGAAAAAAATAACACGTATCCTTCTTAATTATTGACATATATAGTTCAATGAATTTTTTAATCAATTTGCTTTGCTAATTCTTCTGAAATTTCTTTATAACTGCTTGGTCTGATTTTATATCAAATTATGCGTTTTAAACGATGATCATGCTAAGTAAGTGTATATTAATAGACATTGCAGTAGTTCATACACTTTATATAAAAAGAATAGAATAATGAAACGCGCCATTTCAAAAATAGATCTTTTCTCGTAATTACGAGATAATTAACTCGTAATAACGAGATCTTTTCTCGTAATTATGAGATCTTTTCTCGTAATTACGAGAAAATTAACTCATAATAACGAGATCTTTTCTCGTAATTATGAGATCTTTTCTCGTAATTACGAGATCTTTTCTCGTAATTATGAGATAATTAACTCGTATTTACTCGTAATAACGAGATAATTAACTCGTAATAACGAGATCTTTTCTCGTAATTACGAGATCTTTTCTCGTAATAACGAGATAATTAACTCGTAATAACGAGATCTTTTCTCGTAATAACGAGATAATTAACTCGTAATAACGAGATCTTTTCTCGTCATTACGAGATAAAAATATTTTTTTAAGTGGCCCTATTCGTCTTTCGTACTTACCACTACACCACCGATTCGCTTGTTTAGAGGATATAATATAGCTGATTCTATTTTTATCAGTATTACGCAAACAACTGGACTTAGCCATTTAAAGACCAATCTTAAAAATCAAAAGAAGAAAACTTACTTTTTAGCACATCGTCGGTGACCCACGTGTGATTCACATCGATTCTCTACATCATCACGTTTGAGGAAACTTGTGGACTCAAAACCGTGGTTTGCGACGATGTTTTTAGCATAGAGTGGGTTTTCGTACCATTTTTTGGAAAATCGAATAAGATAAACGTTAATATGTGTTATCAATATTCGTTCTTTAAAAAATGGTACGATGACCCACTCTATGAAAAAATATAATTTGAACATCCGATTTCTATATCATTTTTGTTGCCAAATTAGCATATAACTATTTTGTTGTCTTAATAGCAATTAAATGTAAAGTTACTTTTTGTGGGTTATGGCAGCACTGAATGTATATGATTACATATGTTTAATAAATGTAACAAAAGTGAAATTTGTTAGAAAAAAAAAAGTAAGTTTTTTTAATGGACCTATGTGGTTTTTTGCCTCGGCTTATTCCCCCAGATTCTTTGCCTTTAAAACTCTAAATTTACATAGATCTGTCGAATTTTATTAATGATCATGGAGCATGACAACAATATTATTACTGTAGTATATGTATACGCCCCAAACTCAGAATTCTACGAATTAACTTCTTTAAAAATTGTAATGTACAAAAATAAAATTAAAAAAAAAAGGTGGGAAAATAGTCAGGGAAATGATACAAAGCTTTGATTTATATGGTATGTGATCGGAATTATAAAGCCCAGCAAAAAAGGTCTAACTTAAATATATATTTTTACAAATCTTTCGAAGAAGGTAAACTTTTCACAACACAAAAGTGCTCAATTTTATCACTGATATATAAAAAAGGATCTCTAGATGAACAAGAAAACTACAGACCTATCAGCTTAACTACAATGTAATATAGATTACAAAATCATAGCTGTTTTTGTTTTTAATTTTTTTTTTTTGCTAAAAGACTACAAAAAGTAATGGATGATATCATAAATGAAAACCAAACAGGGTATGTTAAAGGTAGATTTATAGGTAAAAATTCAAGACTTATTTTAAATATTCTAGAAAACTGTGAAAATAAGAACAAAGATGCCATATTACTTTTTGCTGATTTTCATAAAGCCTTCGATTCGGTTGAATGGGATTTCCTATTCATAACAATACAAAAATTCAATTTCGGACCAAACTTTATAAAATGGATACAAATACTTTACAAAAACCCATCTTTTTATGTGAAAATAAAAATGGCTGGCTGTCAATGTAGATGAAATGTGGAATAAGACAAGGTTGTCCAGTGTCAGCCTTATTATTTCTATTCGTAATGGAAGTATTGAATCTATAAAAAAAAAATAATTGTAGAGATATAAAAAGTTTTAAAATTAATTCATTAGAAAAAGAAATCAAATGTATACAACATGCAGATGATAGTATATTTCCATTGGAAGATCAATTGTCATTGGAAAATGCGCTAAACATCGGACTCAAATTCAAATATGACGAAAACCGAATGCATCATTTTAGGACCTCACAAGGAGAGATAAGATCACCAAACACACGTATGGCAGATAAAAATAAATAAAAAGATACATTAAAATGCTTAGGCATATATGTTTGACAGAACAAAAATATATGTAAGGGAAAAAATGTAAATTAAAGAAATTTGAAAAGATTATGGATTCATGGAGATGTCGAAAACTATCTTTGGGAAATGTCAAACTGTAAACTCGCTGACGAGGATTGTCCAAAAAGTTCGTGGACCCGTGAAATTTTATTGAAAATAACAGCGCCATTATCAGGAAAGTATTATAATTTTGTAATATAGAGTATAATAATTTATATGTATAAAAATAAGAGCAATGTACATTTTTGTAATGGAGTTATCAATGTATATACATTGCCTATACTGCAGTACAGGACGCACGGCCCAGTCTGACGTTGAGTTTTAACGACGTTTCTATAACGTCGTAGTCCTGGGTCTACCTGAGAGTAATATGCCGCATTCACCGTTTGGTCAGAAAGTACAATCGCATATTCCATTAAAATATCACTTGTGCCACTTGTGGAGAAGTTTTGAAATGTTTTATAAAAACTGTAAACATTCATATCTAATTAAAAACTCAATTACAAAGATTGGACAATTTCTACGGTGGGCCGTGCGTACTTTCCGCGACCCTTTAATGCATTAAAATTTTACATTATTACTATGAAAAACATTCAAACCCACTTTAGTTTGATTTGAAATTTAATGACTAAGATTTAGATATACAATATGTATAAATAAAACCCATTTAAAATGACAAATATCCACGAACTTTTTGGACAACCCTCGTATTCTATCAAAAATCGTTTTCATTGCAAAGGTTTTAGAAAATACGGGCAATGATTACATAAAAAAATTAAATAACCTAATTTCTTTTTCATTTTTATGGGGCAAACGTGAACGCATCAAAAGGCCCACATAAATTCGAGAAATAAAAGAGGGGGGTTATAGGAATAATTGACCCAGAAATCAAAATTAAAGCTACTAAAGCAGCTTGGATATAAAAAAAAACTTATACAAAAAATGAGCAATTTAAGTAAATTTTTAAATACGTGGTTAGCATATCATAAGATGAAAATCGACTACATTTTAGAATCAAATCTAACAAACATTTCTGATTTTAATAGTCCGAAAGGACTTCAACAACAATTATACAAAGGGGTATTAACTGCATTTTATGAATGTAAAACTCCAAATAACATTGACACTATTGACAAAATATTACGAACGACAGAAAATTTGGTTTAACGTATACTTTAAATACCAGGGAAAAACTTTATATTTTCAGAACTGGTACGAAAGCGACTTCCATTATGTGAAAGACCTTGTGATTGATAATGGTTTTAAATCACTCAGTGAAATAGCTATTATATTATAGTCAAAAGGAAATTATCTTTGTGAATATTTAACACTGAAAAACGTTTTTCATTCTAAAATAGAAAATGATACATGCATGAGGAGGGATATAACTATCGAAACGATTTTCAATTTAAATTACATGTACAAGGAGAAATAAACGATATCAGTAAAACGAAATCTGGCTTCTTCTACAAAATCCCACTTGATGACAAATCCCAAAAAACCTATCATGCAGAGTAAATGGGAAAACGAATTTAGCGACTAATCTCTCTGTGTTGGCGAAGAACATATGATAAAAAAAATTGTAAAAATTTTAATGAAAAAAGTATTGCTGAATTTAAATTTTAAATTATTGCACAATCTGTTGCCAAATAATCTATACCTTAGCAAATGGAATAAAAATATTGATAATTATTGTACGTTTTGAAAATACAAAAAATATGTTTTCGATTGTATACTTGTAGAAAATATCTGAAAAAAGTTTCTGTTATACTTGAAGTAAATATTGCTTGGAAACATAGTAGTATCCTTCATTGCATGTAAAAATGTTTAAATACAAAATGAAATGTAAAACAATAGAAGAAAATATCATAAATGAATGCCTTATTTTATTTTAAGGTCATCGCTTGCAAGCTTTTTCCTTGTTAATAAGCTACCTCAAAATGTCAAATTGATTATTGTATACTTTAAATGCTTTTTGAAAAGATTTAAATTGTAAAATATGAAGAAGAAAAAATGTACATTGTAAACATTATCAGAATAAAATGTCCTAGAGGCCGACCTGCCCCTCATACATTCATGCGGTAGGACAAAAAGAACTGTGACTGTGGAGGCAAGTCCTACCGCATAGTCTCGCACTGTACTTCGCTTTTTATGTTTTCTATAACCATAATTGTCAAATCCTATGCCCATATGCAACTTATTTATGTCAACATGCGAGTTAATCATGTTGACATGTGACTTATTTATGTCAACATGCAAGTAAGTTATTGACATGCGAGATATTTGAGTCAACATGCGAGATAATTATGTTGACATGCGACTTATAGTCGCATATTGACATAAATATATTCCAAGTTGTATGTTGACATAATTGTCTCGCAACTTGACATAAATATCTTGCATGTTAACAAAATTAACTTGCATGTTCACATAAATTAGTCGCAAGTCGACATGAAAAAGTCGCACGTCTACTTAATTTTTACTTTATTAACTCGCATGTGGACATAACTATGTTGCATGTCTGCTAATTAAGTATCTTGCATGTCAACACACATAAGTTGCATACATGATGTCATAATTTTGTTGCATTTTGCATCTTTGATGTAAAATGGTATCTTTATATGTAAAATCACTTACTAAAGCCCGTATCTGACAGATACGGGCGTTAGTAGAACCATGTTAACAAGAGCTTGGACTTTGGGTATTTGTTTGTGACGTAGGCCTGTCTATTTCATTGTCGGCCACTCGGCCATGCGTCTTTGAAGTCAACAAGATTTTCTGGGGGTTTTTTTTTGTTTTTTTTAGCTATGACTATGCAATCAATGCATAATTTACTTGAGAGTTAATTGCATTATTTTTAATTAAGTTGTTTTGATGCAAGAAATTACTAGCAATAGTTAGTTAGTTACGTTTTACCGAAAGTGCAAGGTCTTGTTAAAATGATTCTTAGGGATTTTACCCAGATAAAAAATCTGATTCTCTCAGATGATTTGTAACTTGCATGTCAACATATTAACGTCAAAATTTATATTGCATATAGGGGGCAGAAAATGTATGCAACCAGAACTTTAATTTATATAACCAGTAGTGTTAGAAAAATGAACATTGAATCATTCCATGAAATCGAAACATTCAATACGCGTTTGTAATATTTTGATACACAGAAAGTTTAGAAAAAGTTGAGCAGATTTTCATATTAAGTTTCTTTTCTAAATATTTCACCTTTCCGCACCATGCAACAATTTTGATCGATAAATAAGCACTGGTATAAAGAAATGCGTTGCATTTGGTCACTGTATATAGATATAGGTCTCCTTGTTCCCGGCCTTGGTTCCATGCGCATACAACATGATTACTGTATTTTCCAAACATATCATAAACACGATCTGATTTACGATAAATATTTATCGTCTTCTATCAACAGCGCGGGGATCAAAAATTGAACTCTCTTGACTCGATCTGACTGCGATAAACCCCGCCTTGATCTGAAGCTGAATCTCGGCCTTAACTTTTTTACACTCAGACTCCCTCTCACTTTCTTATTTCCTCACTCAGCATTCAAGATGATACGGTCCCTGGTCATCCTCTACCTGTCCGCTCTTGGTTTCTTGCTCCCAGTCCTGGCGCAGGGGACATGCGTTATTAATGATTTTGAAGTGCAGACCAACTTTGTCCCAGAACAGTTTAGCGGGTTGTGGCACCTGGCGGGGTACAACCGAATGATGCGACCCGTTACTCGCCTACCCCCAAGGATTGCGAAAATCACCACGCGATACGTCAAGTCTCTGTATGCCCTGGGAGAAGATGGAAGAGGGACAATCAGAAGCAGTAAGGGCATTTTTGTTGAATCGTTTTGAAGTTTTACTGTTATATAAAGTTTTTTTCTTGATTGTATTTGAATGTTTCATCATCAAGGTTCAGACATGTTCCTTAATTGTACTTGAAATTTTAAATGTAAAAACTATCTTTTTATTAAACATGAGGGCCTTTTCATGGATCATAAAAAGAGATAAATGACATAGAAGAAACATGTTTTAAGCATAGAAGATCATATATAAATATGGATAGATAAACAGAGCTATGATTTTAAACCTCTGCTTGATTTCTCTGTGAAAGCTACGCTCTACAATTCTTTTTCGAATAAATATTTTTTTGTCTTAGAGCGCTAGTTTGTGGGTACCTTTACATGAAAAATATTTTAATGCAGAAACTAGTTTACACAAAGGTACTATGCGTGGCACATGTATTGGTGTACAAGAATAGCTATATATAATATTTGGAATACAATTTGTTACTCCCAGGATTATGGGAAAACGTGATTAGTATATCTTCCAAAAATGGATGAAAAAATATCATGTTTTTTATGCCTCAGGACAAAGATAAACCTGTTCTGTATGTTATATTACTTGAAACGGGTTAAAAGGAATTTAAAACAATTAAAAAAGGAATGTTTTTTTTACAATTTAACAAACAAATAATGGTAAAACGTGTGTTGACTCCGCGAGAGAAAGTACCGTACATTTGGGATAGAGACAGGGGTCTACAGTAATTACATGCTTTAAAAAACCCTTTAATACGGATATATTGTGTATTTTATTTGTATTCGTATTTTTTGGGAGGAAACGACAATAATGCTTAGAAAGCAAAAGTGTTTTTACTTCGCTTCATGAAAATGAGCAATACATTTAAATAACATAAATAACTGTAAGTAAACAGTCACCCTGGGGAAGTACCGACTGAGTAAAACATTTCCGGTTAAGCGCCATCTATAAATTTCAATGAATTCCCCGACGATTTTGGTTGAATCAAACTTTCAATTTAAAAATTTAAATTTAAAGAAACTTAATTGTACCAGAAAATTACCTTTGTAACATTAAAATCTGTGAGCATCTTATATAGGTCTTTAGGGTATCTAAGCTGAAGATCAAAATACCGATGAAACGACGAAAATAGACTCCCGTATATACATGTACATGTATTGACTGGGGGTCATTTTTCTACGTAGATAAATGACCCACTCGGTAGTAGAATACTTGGATTACATTTTATAATTCTTATCCGAAGAGTCATTTTTCTCCGTGTGGGTTGTAGGAAAATGACCCCGTAGAATATTGACTATATATTATTTCCAGTATATTTTTTAGGGTGAGTACAGGGGTATTGGTTGGGAAATTACCTTGCCTGCTTGATAAATATAATTTTCTTCCGTATCAGCTTGTTCGCATACTCAGCTTTAGTAACCCTTTCTGATCACCCGTTATTGCCTATCATCATTATCATAGTCTGTCTAATTTTTCAAATTAAAAAAGAAAAGATATGTCAGATTTCGAGAATTGGATTACACTGAATATTAAATGTTCCACTAACATTACATCTTAGCAACGGAAAAAAGACGTACCTTAGAAAACAACTGAATGTTTATAATGGATTATTAAGATAGGGGCAAATCTAGAATTTTTTTTTAAAAGGTTGGGGGGGGGATGGTTGATAATATAATGTAATTTATACAGCCTTATGTAATTTATACTTTCCTTGGATTTTCCATGCAAAATGTCCTAAGCATTCATACTCGTTTACAGCAGTTTCCAAAAGTAGAAACAACAGCTGTTGTTTTATTACCATTCTTGAAAAAGTGACCTCTAACTGAGTGTATCTATTGATAATTTGATATACATGTGTCTTTTACTAATTTTGATTAATTAAATTAGTCAAGGACTCATTGACAATTAAAAATTGTTAATTAGTAAAAGACACATGTATGTGTGTTGATAAGTAAAGCCATCGTCAACGTGTTGCATTCTGCATACTGAAAGTCGAGAACGGGGGTCCTCTACAGTATTGCACTGTACTCAACTGTTCGTTACGGATCTGATTTATAATAAAGTTTATTTGAGAAAAAATGCATCTGTCAGGTAAACAGCGTTCGACAATGCAGTCAATGTATGATCGTGCCTTGTTAGCTCAGTGAGACGAAGTCGGGGGGAGCTTATGCTATTCCCCCGGCGTCGGCGTCCGGACCTGGTTAAAGTTTCTGTTGCAGGTCCTGTATCTAAATTACTACTTGTCCTATCTTTGCATGGATGATGCATCTGGACCTACGTATGGGCTCAAAAGACTTAGATGCTAAATCTGGGCCATGAATTTCAGATGCTGGAGGAGGTTAAGGTTTTTGGAGCAGGTTAAAGTGTTTAATGCAGGTGCCCTTTGATAGCCATTTCTAGGTTACTTCTGGTCCTAACTTCACCAAACGTGCATGAATGGTGTGTCTTATGGTACTGATGCACCTGACAGGCTTGAATGCTGAATCTAAGCCATAGGTTTGGGATGCTGAATGAGGTTAAGGTTTTTTTGAGCAGGTTAAAGTTGTTGGAGCAGGTGCCCTCTGATGATTATATCTTAGTAATTACTGGTCCTAACTTTACCAAACTTGCGTGGATGGTGAGTCTTATGATACTGATACACTTGACAGCTTGAAAACTGATGTTATTTATGTAAACGGGAGGTGCATCCCTAGTTCTGCCTAATCTTTCATTAGCTTTCGTTGCTCCCCCTGCCCCTCGCCAAACATGAATGTTACACGTATCGCCTCTAATTTCTTAATTTTTTATGTAGTTATGAGCAAGGTCAAAATTCTATGGGGGTCAGTTTTCAGCGTGTGGGGGTCGTAGATTTACAGGTCAGGAATGGTTTAATTTCTACTGTAGAAAAAGGACCCTACTTGTCATAAAATACTGACTCTTGGTCATTTTTTCTGTAGAAAGTTTATCCCTGGGTCAGCATGTCATGTTGTAAAGTTTGAATTTACTGGGTGGGAGTGAATACAAAATTTACAAATTCCGCGGGGGTCACTTTTCGTCGTTACACCAGTCAACTGTGTGAACTCCGAAAAACGCCATCTATCATCGAAACTCGTATTCGATGTTAATTACAACAAGACATGCCGTTTTTAAACCACTGCAAAAGCACGGAAAAGAGCAGCAAATACCGGTACATGCATACGTACTTTCAAAAGCTTTCTACTTTACTTGCTGTTAGTGAGGTACTTCTGTTTTTCAGTACATGTCTTGTCCCCTCGGATCTCTTAGTTCTTCGAGTATATATTATTATTGACAATATAAAAAATAGCAACACGTGGCCGGTTTATTCAAAGCATTTGTATTTTGTCCGTTCTGGAAGAAACAATCTGAGACATGACATAGTTGTAACGCGATTAAGTTCAAATGTGGAATATGCAAAGTTATAATTTTACATATTAAGTAACGAAATAGTGTATTTTCAAACTGTTGATCTTGATAAAAGAAATACGCTATATACATTTATGATGTTTTTTTCTTTAGCTGGACAGGTGACGGTGACTTTGAGAGATGGCCACAACTTCACTCGGTGTGAGGACGTCGATTTTTCTACCCATATGGAACAAGGATCACGGCCTGTAATGGACCTCATTCAGACCACGGGACGACGACAGGGGGCCCTGACCAGGTCTCATATTGTAGAGACGGACTATGCCAATTACGCTGTCAGGTACACATGCGAGCACGAGCTGCCAAACGGCGCGTGCGCACCGAATAAGGACCATCTTTGGATTCTTCGCAAAGACAGTGCACAGTTTTCTCTCACAGACTCTCAAATTCGAGGCTTTATGGAGAGACTGTGCATCTCTGGTGCCTACATCGAGTCACCAATGGGACCCCAATGTCCTTTTGAAGATAATCAAAAATAAACATTGTTATCCCCGAGTATGTACTTTTGTTTATCTTTAAAACATAGACACTGGAAGTAATTGTAAATATATTGTATGTATGTATAAAAAAGGATCATTCCTTTCTTATACTTGCACATACAATATGTTTACAATAACTTCCGGTGCTCATGCTTTAAACAATTTTTTTTAATCAACGTTTTCCGAGGAGCAGCTGGCGCCTGCGCTATGTATATGTATATCTATACAAGACTTTAGTTTAAACATGAATTATATTTTGAACTTATCCTTGGTTCAAACTTAAATCAAAATTATACGTTCCAATACCAATGTGAAGTTAAATCTTATACGTTCCAATACCAATGTGAAGTTAAATCTTCACATTGGTATTGGAACGTATAATTTTGATTTAAGTGTGAGCCAAGGATAAGTGATATTGACCTGCCTCTGTTAGTTAGGATATTACCTTTGATTCAAGTGATACATGTAATAAGTTCGATGACATAAACAAAAAACAAAAACGGCAATGATCTGTTCTTCTTTCAATGTAATATATATATTATAATATAATGATAGATGAGCACAAATAATAAGAACACAAACGAATGTTATTGACACATGGTTGGCCTTGCGACACTATTAGGGACACGGCTGATTGTGGTCGACAGTCTTGAGGCCCGATATACACACGGACGCCGCTATTCCATTGGCCCGGGCTTCCTCCTCTGGGGTGAGGGTACTCTTTTTAGCCAGTATCCAGATGTAGCGGTGGTCCGCATGGCACGTGCCGTCCGTCTGCTCCTTCTGGCAGGCGTACACTACCGCCATATTGTCGTAGTCTGTGTACAGAACCCACTGGTTTTGTTGGTGTGTCTGTCCGGTCTTCTTATTGTGGTATTTCAGGAACATTTTGGCCTGATTGTTATCCAGGAACTCGACTGTCCCAGTATCTGAGTAACACACGCTTCTTGTAGGGGTGATGCCAATGCGAGCAACTGAAACGAACAACATTCTTTCAATATTTGTTGGTTAAAAGAAATGGGAAAATGTACGTGTACAACGTTCAGATGTTGCATGTACGTGCATATTAGCCACAACCCCCCCCCCCCCGGAAACTGACTGCATGGTAGTCTTTCTGTTGGAAATATGGCATGTATAAAATGGTTGTTGTCCTCAGGTCTCTTTCTTTATCGTAAAATTTTGATATATGACAAAACATTTATTGCATATCTGAATCTGCAAATGAAGTTCAAATCGACAAAGCGACCTGACAACTGACTTGCAATTGAGTTTCAGCTTCAAATGACGCGGTGACTACTTTACTATTTTATAAATATTGTTTAGCCGTTTTACAACATTTATTTTATTCATTGATTGAATTGCAGCTATAATTTTCCCCTGTTCATGAAAGCATTACGTTTCACCAAAAATGTTTATTTATCCATAAAATTTTTTCAAATCTAAAACCAAAAGCATAGGTGATAGGCTGTAATGGTTTATCGTTCCGCGAAAATTATGTCCACCATAAATTCTTTACTGTATTTACACGACAAAAATGAAGTTTATCACAAGCTTAAATAAATACAAGCACTGATAAAAATCAAGAAAAACAAATGAATTAATCGATTAAGTAATAAACAGTATTAATTCAAACCTTAGTCAATTAAATTTTTGTCGTTGGTTATGTTTTTTCATGAAAAAAAATTTAATTTTCAATGAGTCAATTGACATCAAAATTAGATATTCTTAAATTATTAATTTAATAATAGACGTTTATGCGAAGATTAATGTTTTTTTGGCAGACATACTGACCATTGTAAACAAATGGCTGGTCTCCTTTCAGTCCAAACTGACTCTTTTGATCCGAGGTCGAGTAAATGGTGATTCCTTCTATGGGGGTGAAACTGTTATACTTGACGGTTTTCCACGCTGAAGTTGTGAAATTCTCAAAGACGAAATCCCCCTTCACCTTAATGTCGGCCACTTTGATTTGACACAAGGAAACGAAACTAAAAATCCCTAATTGGTAAAGCACAACAGCCAAGAAATCTCCGGACTTCATCTTTGTTGTTCTGTAGATTATATAAAGATTAACAGAATGGTTCTCCTTATATAGCAACTAATTGCTCGGATTTTTTTTTTAGTTTTAAAATTCGTGTTTAACCTTAAGAACATTTGGACAGGCGCAGGTAGTAGAATGACGCTTATACCAAGACAGTTTGTTCTGTCAGAACGCTGCATTAATCAACGCAGGCGAGACAGGTGTTTGCTTATTATTAATTGATAAGGACAAGGATGTTAAATGTACAAATTATGTACAGTCTTATCTTAAAATCTTGTATATGCGATGATAAATGGAGCTCTGTAAATAAATAAAACATTTTTAAATTTAACAATGGAGGTGTGAATTAGAACGTTTAATTGCATTTTTTATCATTAAGGCGAGTCGTTATAGCATTGTAGCTATTTTGAAGTATGTGTAGTTTCTACCAATGGTATCTATGTGATGTCTTGCAATTTTTCGTGGTCTCCATTACACCACGGTTATCAGTGTGGTATATTTTGAGTGGTGTCATGGCGTTATCTCTAAAGGAATATATGTGGTGACCATTAATTTATCATGTTGTGATGGCTATTTTCGTGTTGTTTACTGAAACATAAAATATGGTACACGTATCTCACACTTTGGGCCTGATGTCTGTTACTGTTTTACTGAGGGTTTTTTTTTATACAGACGTGGTGCCCCGTCCTATTTGTGTATGTGTGTGTGTGTGTGTGGTATTTTTTGTTAGCTTTTCATTTTTTCTGACCATCATTTCTACAGAGACAACATTTATAAGATATAAATGACCCAATTGTAACCTTGTAATTCATAATTGAACATATTGCAAACAAACGTGTTTATTTATTTGTCAATAAGTCTTTGAACATGCATCATCAAAATGAAAAAAAAACCCCTCTAGTTTAACAAACTTCGGTAAGATTTCCTCTGACTATATATGACAATTACACATTGCACGTCGACATACTAGCATCTACGGAAACTTTATTCTAAAATATTTGCAATTACGCATAATTCTGCAATTTTATGATAAATTCTGATATTTTTGTTATTCAAAACTCGGACCTGTCAAAAACTTGCAGTTTTAAATATTATCTGATGAAAAGAAATGTGTCAAACGAAACAGTGTACTCTTTATCCAATTTATAAATATATGCTGTTTAATTCAAAGACTTCGGTTCTATGTACAAACTCAAAAGACATTTTGGCACCAGCCGAATTAAACAAGTTTGCAAGCAATATGCCCTAGAATGTTATAGGGCACAAAAAGCGCTGATCTTTGGCTTTCACGTAGGTCTATGCGCGGTTTCCCGGATTACATAGCGTATATCCTGGTCAGTCCTGGGAGTAAGAAATAGCTTCTTGTCTCCGCTCTGGTGACAGCCCGTCAAAAGTGACCGAAGTGCAGTACGTTTTGCATGTTAAGTGGGAACAAATTCTTCAGCTTTCATCGGTATCAAACGAACATGTTAAAGGAAGACAAAAAAACCGCGGAGAATGCTGAAGAGATCAAGAGGACATATTTTGGTTCAACTGCAAGAATTTAATTGATGACTCTTAAGAGTACAGCGTCTTGTTAAAATCTTTATTGGGAACTTGAAACATTCATTAATTCAAAGACAATTTTAAACGGAAGAGGAAGATGTTTTTGTATTGCGGTTTTTATGATCATGTGCAGCTTTTGTTCGTCTGTTTTAATCATATAAAAAACTGATATTTTTTAATTTCGCATTTGTGTAAAATCTTTATTTGGCAAATAATCAGTAATTTGTCAAACAAATTCTTTAAAAATCGGGAAATTGGTTAATAGATTCATTCTTTGTATGAATTGATTCAAGACGTCACAGTGGCCCCATGCATAATACATAAATTATATGCTTATATACATCCATACGTCCTATCCACAATTATAACAATTGCAGCAATGCATTTTTCAGAAGAAAGGGTTGCCCATTTTTTTTCTCCGTTTTCAAAAAATAAATACAATGTATATTAATGAGACAACGCAATGTTCACATACATATACATACATGTATACACACACACGGAGGAGGGACGGGGATGTCCCGTTCCGAATACTATTCCTCGTCTCCAGTTCTTTGATTTAGTCATTACGTCATCGGACACACGTCGCTGTGTTCGATCTGTCTTAGACTGGTCATATCCAGACACATCGACTGGAAAATTTCCTGGATCCTCTCCTTCTCTGCCGCTGTGTGAGACGTACCCCTGGACAGAGTCCACATATAACTGCTCCCGGGGTCACAGGTTCCGTCCGCCGCCATTATTTTCTCACAGGCGTACACCACAGCCAAGTTCGTGTAGTCTGTGTGAAGGATCCAAAAGTTGAAGTCCAGGAATTGGTTAGTGAGGGGATTGTAGAACGACTGTCGGAGCTTGGCCGGGACCTCTGATGAATCCTCCACGCTCCCCTGGAGTTTGAGACAGAACGCAAACGAACTCGCTAAACGGACTCGACCGGCTGCAATGTAAAAACCAAACTTGAGGGATGATAGCTATTTTGTTTGAAGGAAAGCGTGAAAATATTATCAAAGAATAATAGAATAGAATATCATCGTGATGTTATCATAGAAACTAGGCTCGGATTGCAGAGCAGTTGACTATACCTTTGTTATAGACACTTAAAGAAAATGACCCCTTAAAGCTACTAGCAAATGACTCCCTCCCCCTCCCCAGGAACTTACCCAGAGTAACAGTCTTGTTGTTGTCCGCGTCCCTCGAGAACATGAGGGACACGTCAGACTTGACCACCTGCATGTCCAGCCCCTCGATGGGGATAATCTTACTATACAACACCACATTCCAGCGGGACTCATTGGCAAAGCTCTCATAATCAAAGCCGGGCTGCACAGAGATGCTGGATACCACGGGACAGGTGCCCGTTTGTGCCCGAGCGGGCCAGGCTACCAGAGCGACCAGCGAGGAGAGAAAGAGAAGCCGGCTGGTCATGTTTCTGCCGAGTGCGTCGTGGTGCTCCCAAACTTTGGTTTTAATGGAAGGACACTTCTTTGATTAGTCCAGCGCACTGACCAATGGAGGGGAAATGACAGCGGACGGACGAGGACAGACGATCTCTTGTGATGCATGTAGCCGACAGCCATTAAATGACGTCATGAATAGAAAACAAATGAGTGTACACGACTGCGAAGGTGCAAAAACACTTGTTTGTGTGATCAAATGTACAAGACACAATAACAATTCTTTATGTGATGGAATATACAAGACCCCTGTGGGCATTAACCTTCTCCCAATCAGACACAGAAAACTGCACAGTTTGCAAAATTTGTTATCAATGTTTCTTACTAGGGAAAATACAGCTAATTTACACACAGAAAGAAATAAAATTGCAACAGAATAAGTACATGTATTTAAAATACACAATGAATGTTCGTCCCTTTACTTCTACTATATTAACTTTAAACCCATGGCATAGGCGTCGGAATCGGGGGTGGGGGCTTAATAGCGACCCCCTCATTTTTTTTTGGGGGGGGTGCAAATTTAAACATAGCTATAACTACTATCCTTTTTTTGGTTTGTCAAGATTTCTGATAAGTCTACCCCCTCCCACCCCCGCTTCCTATTTGCTTCAAGCACCACTGCATAGCGTATGATATCCAACCCTTTTTTCCAATTACTTTTTGAATTGAAGTTAAGACCCCATAAATGTCAAATTTAAAACTCGTTACAAAAATGGAATTGATTTTCTACCAACCTCAATAATTTCTATATTTAATCTCATAAAATTCTTTTTTCAGTGAAAATGATTTCCCAAGAGGAATCCATTTTACAGTTATTAAATTCAACATCCCATTTACACGAAGTCATCCAATTAGAGTTATCTCTCTTACGTTGAAAGAAGTCTGTGAACTATATAGATACTATTCAAACTAACTTCAATTGTCGTCAGTTTCTTTCTACAAATATTTTGAAGTAGCTGTATGTAGAACAGCGAATGAAGTTTGTTTACCACCTCAGTTTTTCTTATATAGAAAAAGGGAAATTCATACCTAAGAAAAACTCAACCATGTGAAGATAATGCATCTTATAAATGAAAGCGAAAAATCATAATTTATGATATACTGCAACATAAAACATTTTTAAAGTTTTTGTAAGGAAGGATCATGAGAATATCCGTACACCTGGTGCATGCGGTAAATATTATTCCATACTCTCCTGATCGACTGATTGGAAATTCTAACATCACTTTTAAATAACAACTAAATTAACATTGCTGGAATGCAAAGCACAAATGATAACAAGCCATGAATAATTGTTAACAATAAATATTTTATTTACAAAAAGTACATTCTTACCATTAAAAACAATACAAATGAAAGAAGAAAGCAGTCACTGCTTGACATGCGTGTGTTGCCTTCTTGTATCAGATCACATTGACATAAACCGGCACCGAGAAGGATTCGGTCGCCGAGACTCAACCTATACAGGGCGTCAAAGTCACGCTTCTCAGTTCAACATGACATCCTTTTTCACATCACACAAGACATGAATGCATTTTCGAAAGATTATGCTGCTGAATACAAATGGGGTTGAATTATATTACGTGCACCAGCATTAAAAAGCATCAACACTTTCATTCACATCTTATTTTTATCCTTCAAATACATTTCGTTTCAATCAATGGGTACAGATGCGATAAATATTTGGATTTGCAAAAAATAAAGAATACTTTTCAAGAGTGTTTACAACATGTTCATACAGTAACACATGAATGTTTGCAATTAATTTTCCCCAGATGAATAAAACAAAGACCAGTCATAAATGATATAAGGGGTCTCAAAACACAAATGACGTACCAAGGAATTTCAATCTAATGAATCTTGCGTCAATGAATGCAAAATTTATATAGATACTGTACTTGACTAAAATATTATTTTTATTTCAACTGAATATTTGTAGAAACACAATTTAAAGAAAAAGAAGCTTTAAAATTAAGTGTCTATATAAGATTAGACAAAGTAGGGACAAATCATAAACCTTCATTAATTCAAATTATTTGATGGCTATCAGATACAAGCTTTTTTCTCAAACTGGAAAACATAGTCGCTTTTTCACAAACAGAAGTCATTTTCCTATGTTACAACTGATTTCTAAATTTCATCAATTGAAAATTTAAATCTTTAATATACAAGTACAATGCAAAAAAACCATTTGTTTTTGTTCGTAAGTGATTTCAAAGTGACCTAACAAAAACAACTACAGAAAACTCCTGACTGAAGCTAATAATCTATCAAAGATACAGTTATATACTGGCTCCTTCAGTTACCTGAGATCACACCTTATAACAGGCCCCTCCCACACATGACGGAATGGTAGGTAATATGCGTGATATGATCACTGATGATAGGGTGAAATAATCAATGAGCTTCGATCTAGATATAAATTCATTAAGGTTATTGCAAACGACTCAAACAACGTAAATTATGTTAATCATAAAAATTCAATCTTATAGAAAGGGGCCAAAATCAATTACCATCAAGGCTGAAAAGTAAAACATAAAATATGAATACCCTGCATGCGATGCATGTTGCTTCCTTTCCTCATTCAAAGCCCAATCTATCTACAGAGTCAATTACAAACTTCATTCACTCTCAGAATGCCTCACTCCTCACACAAAGCCTGGGGCTGACATGTCTATAGATACACATTCACTGGAGATTTCTTGCTTTTGGCACAAAAACTGATGACAATATGTGGGGAAAACTTCACACGAATAATGCGTAAATGGAAAATGAAAGTAAGATTCAAAATCAAACAAATTATGGACGGACAAAATTAATAAAAGCCGTATAAATCATCACATTGTTCCAGCAACATAAAATATTTGATTTTTTGGCTTCAATCATTGCATTTGCTTGTCAACAAACTCTACTTTCTATTAAGAAATCCCATTATCAAAGATATGCAATGAATTATGTAATGTTCAAAATAAAAGACCTTTCCCATTGATTTTTGATAAGATGTTAAAAAAGAAATTCATAAAAAGAAATAACACAAATTACAAACACAGTCTTATAATGTTGCTCTGATGAACTCTGTCCGTATACATATGTACTCATTCAATACTCATTCAATTCTACTTGCTTACACAATTTCAGTCACACAATAAATATTTTAAATTTGATGCAATTCTCACTCCGATTCACAAAAATACATAACGTGCAGAACAATATAAATACAGGTGTGAATAAATTATATAATACACAGGTGACAACAATTTTTTTGAGAACTTCACATTCTCAATGTCAAACAAAATACAGATGATCAATGTTAAAAACAATTTAAAACTCCAGCACTGAATGCCTTTTCCTCCATATCAAAAACCAAAAGAAATGTAACTGGAAATTCCTCTGTTTTGTCATGGGAGAAGTTGCCCAGTATGGACACAAGTCAAAATATGAAGAGAAAATGAACACAATACTATGACACAAAGCCTGTTTTTGTTTTTGTCTTTACCTTGTCTCAGCTCATGCCAGATTCAATCCGTGACAAAAAAAGAAGAATTATTCCATTGTTATAACACAGATTGCCACAACTTAGTGTTTCACCAGCAAGTGGCTAGTAATGGCATAAAATAATGACTGTTGTCCACTTCACTTATAAACTGGTTCCTTAGTTTTGACTGAGGAGGACCAGCTACACTCGTTTTGCACCATCGTGTGGTCTGAATATTGCACTTGCTTCCATTAGGATGTCTGTTTTACAAAGTCATTGCACTTGGTTAAATCAAACATACATGTATGTAATTGCACAAGTGAAAGAATGCAACTCTTTGCTCCTAGTACCCGCATAAGAGCCTTCATATAAGAAGAACAGCCATAACCAGTAATGGCTTCAATGCCCATGCAGTCAATCCAGTAACAACCTAGAATGATTGGCTAGTATCTCACACTAATTACTTAATTTGGTCGGTCACACTTCATAGGTTCCTGAACATAGTGAAGAATACCGCATTTATCGTTTTTGTCGGCTGTGACTAGAGTAGAAACAGTGGACTTCCAGTAGTCAAAGCTGATTCTGGAACTCTGAAATCACAAAAAGTCAGGGTCAAGTTTGCAGCAATAGCATGGTAAACACAAGAAAAAATTTGTGCAGTGTTATGTTATTCAAATTAGGATCTACGATCATATCACCACTACCTGCTTTAAATCATACTGCAAACAGTGAGTATAAGATCACGGTATTACCTTTTCTAGAGCACTGCAGTCTTTGTCTTTGTGAAGGTAATGGTCTTGCCAGAAGACTAACAACTCCCTGAAATAAAGGCACACGTCAGTTTAAATTAAAAGTACACTAAAACTCGGTTATTGCGAAGTCATAGGGACCAATGGATTTACTTTTTTGTATCCATAATTTGTTATATCCGTATAATGAATTCGTAATAATAAATATTACGAATTCACGATATACATGTTTTCTTTCACCAGACTATAATTTTTGCAAATGAAGCCTAAGAATAAAATTACATTACTTTGATACTTTAATAATCGGATTGTGAGTCGAAAAATTTATATGAAAATAAATTCATTCAAACTATTATGTTATGTGGTAGTGCAAACTTTTTTAAACTGTAAAGAAGTTCGTTTAAAAGTGTTAAATTTCATTATTATTCACCTCTACGGGACTCAAAATCAGTTCCCTATATCCGTAAATTCGTTACATCCAAATTCGTTATCACCTTAAAATTTTGTAAAGATTTGTAAAGAATTTTACCAGTAACTAAAAAAAAAAACTACACTACAGTCGCACCTGCTGTTATGGCCACCTTTAATCAGCGGCCACTCGCCATGAGCGGCCAGTTTTAATCCCGCCCGTTTAGTTTTACACTATATTTTAACTGATTTAAGCGGCCACCTGTCTAACGCGGCCAGCGGCCACTGTTTTTAGGTCCCGTGGCTTCAACATGCCTGTTTTCGACGGCCATTTTGTCTGTTTTGTCACATGACTTTTGAATCTGACATGTGACCCCGTATCGAAAGAAGCCAAACTTCGAAAGCTGATAATGAGTTAATGACAAATAATTGAGTGTGTTATTTGAAGTCTGCTGAGATTTAATGTGATAATTGATTATCATAACACCTGTTTTGTGTTGTTTATATATCGACACGTACTTATATACTTCATTACAAAGTCATTGTATATGGCCAGTCTTGCGCTGAACAGCTTAACATGTGCAAAATAGCCGGTAGTATGCACTTTTTTCCTAGAAAATTTCTTTGAGATAATAAAACGGGTTCTTAATATATATAAGAATGGAATTTTGATACTTTTTTTAAAAGGTAAAACATCGGCTATCGTAGTTCAGTAAGTAGCCTTTGTACGGAAACGCTACTATGTTTGTTTACCGCATTTAATACCTTGAAAATTATCATTTGGGCGTATTTAGCAGAAAATGTTTTGTTCTTAATCCCTTGATAGATAAATGGAACTAAAACGGCCATTTAGAATTGATATAAACTGTTTATTTAGCATTCCGAGCTGTGCATTCACCATCTCTGTGTACGCCGCCATTACAGATGCTATTAATAAATCTGTGCAATAGAGCCAAAATGAAAATACTCGATGTTTTTTTTTCCATTATTTTGAAACCTGGAATAAGAGGCCACCTGTCTTTAGCGGCCAGTTTGGCATTGTCCCACAGGTGGCCGCTTAAAACAGGTGCGACTGTATATCCGAGAATTCCCTATATCCGTGTTTGTACTAAACAAGTTCTACTGTACTGAAGTTTTACTTAATGTAGTTCATTGATACAATAATATGGGATTTACTGTGGAATCATTAATACTTTAAGGGACCAATTTCTGTTGCTTTTTGGGTATCCCTTACCCATAGATTAACATCCCAAATGAATCATAAAACAGTCTTTATTCATTACATAAAAGTAAATCCACCATATTATATCTCCATGAACCATAAAAAAATAAATAATCAACATAACGCAGCAGCTCCAAATGTAAATGCTCTCCTGACCTGAAGTTCCGGAGGAGGTTGGCGGAGCCGCTGACTTCCATCATGTCCTCCTTCTCGTCACGCAGGGCCTGGAGGTAGCGAGGCAGGGCGTTCTTCCGATTCGCAAACATCAGGAACACCAGCGTCGTGTTGAGACAACTTACATTCTCCTGAAGGAAACAATAGGAACTTTGTATAAAAATATGCAATTTGTGATTTTCTCTACATTCAAGCTGTAACTCTCCACATACCGGTAAGCAGCATGAGACATCTCCAGTTATCACATATGTAAATTTTTATCTACATATTATTTATATAGAAAAGACTAAATGAGTACATGCCTGAGTGAGATTTTGAACATTGATGATTTTGATGAGCTTGTACAGATAGTCCAGCTGTCGGTTGAAGTCACCAATGTACATCAACAACTTGTTCTCCTTCTTGGCATAATCTATATCAAATAAAAGCAATTATTATTAGAGTCAATTCATTACAAAGAAAGGGTTACTATCTTTATTAATAAGACATGTATTTTGTTAATGGCATTTTAATCCCCAGAGTAAGTGACTGTAGTCTTACCCATAAACACCACTTCCTCGTTCATCAGGTGTTCAAGGGAGAGAACCAGACTACGGATAAACATGTTGGAGTCCACAAGATTCCTGTTGACTGTGTTGATGAACTTGTCAAACTGTCAACGAATAATCAGAATTTAAAATCAAATTCTATCTCTCTATAAATAATAAACAAAAGGATGATGCTAAGCTCTTTAATAGTACATAAAATTTAGTGATATACATTTGTTCATTAATGTATTACAATTCTGCCTAGTATTTTTTTAAATATTATATACAGGTACAGTATTTAAAGAAATGAATATGTTTAGAACTTACATTTGGTTGTGTGTGAAGAATTTCCTCAAAAGTTTTGAATGCTTCTACATTGAATTTGATCAACTCTCCAAGCAAGTCAAAACTACTCTGTAGAATTTCCTTGTGTCTGATTTCATGTTCCACGATATTGGATGCTACATGCTGCAAAGGAAGTAACAAGTTTACTTAAAATTATTCATAGGTAAATACAGTATACATGTTAAAAAGTATTTCCCTACAAGGTAACAGACAACTTACCTGTAGAAGGCCCCGTCTCATTAGGAACACCTGATCACAGTAAGATGTGTTGCCCCTGAGATAGCTCTCCACAGCCCTGGCCAGCCAGAATCGAAACGTTGATGTAGTAGGTTCTTTCTTCATCACCTCCACAATCTTTGTCAACAAACCCTTGCTGCCCTTGCACATCAGTTGTCTGTCAAGCACAGCAGAAGCATTTTATTTCACATTCAATTATGGTTTAACTGGAGAATTATTTGCACTCCCATTCCATAACTAGTACATGCTCTTATATATTTTTTAAACTTCTATTTCTTTATTAAATAACTGAATTCATGACTCATTTCTTCAAATAAAGTTAAAAAATAAAGTCAAATAAAGGCAATAGATACCTAGTAGTAATATTGAGGCTATCTACAATTTTTATCAAAACTTACTTATTCACTGAGGAGAGATTTGAAAGTGCCAAGGATCCTGCTTTGGCTAAAACAGAGAGCATATGAAATAGAGTTCTGTCTTAATTTTTCCTTTAATGAGCATTAAAAAATCAATATGTACATGAAAATTTTACAAGTAATAATTGATGGCATCAGGAGTACAAAAATAGAACTCACTGTTAATTCTGACCACTTCATTTAACTCATTCTTTGACAGAAGTAGGTGCTTGTAGCTGAAAAGAATCAGAATCAAATGGTAGAAAACTTTTCTCAGTTTTAAAAGGACACAATGTTTTTCAACACAATAAATTCGCAAAAGTTTTAATACTTACTCAGAGTGATCACAAAAACTATGGACAAGTCGAAGAAACTGTATCTTCAGAGCTACCTCCTGCAAAATTAGAATACCATGCAGTGGCAATATGTAAATTGTAAAGGAGGATGAAAATTCAATAAAAGATTGATTTTGAAACAAATGAATATTATGTAACACTTACAGGACTACATTCACAGGCAGCATTGTGACCTCGTAAACGATGGCGGCTACTGTATCTGCTTCTGGAAACATATCAATTAACAGCTATTAATTGGACAACTGCACTTGATATGATGAGAATACCTCAGTCTTTCAGTCTTCGTATAATTTTTTTGTATCTTACTAACTTACACTTGACATTTCCAGATGAACTGGTCAAACAATTCACTGAGACCTGGAGCAAGCTTCAACTCTGCTAACTTTCTTTGAACCTGAAGTACAATTAATACATTGTATAAATATTCTGCTATTATGAAACAAAGCTTTCTACTCTATTACAGTGGAAGTGTTTCCCTGGTGCTGATGAGAGTACCTTTTTCCGGTGTTTCCCCAGCAGAAACAGGCCCAGCACGTAAACGACCTCCACCCTCTGTACCAGTTCCTCTGTGATCTTCAGCCCCTGCTGTTGGTTCATTGGCCCGCCCGCTGTCGTGGGCTCGGAGATTCCTACAACCAGACCACATCACACTCATTAACAACTTTTATCTACACCGTATTATAGAAACCTATTTGTGTAAAGATTTATTTCAAATATAAACATGTTATTTATTTATGACAGGAAAATTACATACTCATTGTTAATGGTTTATGCATTGACACATAAACCAAAAAATAGCAAAGTTCAAATCATCTGACATTATATATCATTCAAAAGTCATATGAAACATCTTTGTATTCAATAGAAATGGTGCATACTGATTAATAAATTGATAATAAAAATAAATTGCTCACCTCCGATAAAATCTTCGAAGTCGTCCAATGAAGGGCTGTCATACATTTCCTCGGCCATCTGGTTCTCGATCCACTCCATCCAACAGTCCAGTTCACTGACCATCCCTCGGTAGCGTGGGGTGTCTGTGCAACAACAACAACCCAAAACCATTAAGCAATGCAGAAAAAACACACAATGTTGCACTTATGTTTTTATGGGCAGAACCATTTTAACAAAGCTTAAACTTTCGGTGAGATGTTACCATCCAGTTTGTTAATTAAAACACTCTGTCAAATATTGACCTCTTTTCTCCTAATTTCCTAAGAGAACCTCATAAATATTCATATACTGTCAAAATAAGACAAAAATTTTCTCTCCAAGATATGCTTTGTTGTGTGTTGTTGTTTCAATTGAAATATGGATAAAGTCTGACAAGTGTCATAGGGTTGAATGTATTCCTATCTATTGGCCAATGAATGGACAGTTAACCATGAGTAGAGGCTGTCTTCATCACATTGAAGTTTGTGGCATACTGCCCAAAGTCCAAGCTGTTGTTAAAACGACTCTCATAATCAGGTCTTGTAACACTTTGCTTCAGGTCTTTTATCTTTCTGAACGGATATGGAACACTTTAAATGAATTCTTTTAAAGCAATTAAAAAACAATAAGCAATACATAGTAGATGTTTTATATCAATACAAGTACTTACAGTCCCTTGACACTGCCAAATTAACCAGCCTTGGAAGCAGCTCAGGGATCCCCAGAAGTAACTCTGTATATAAAAAAATAACAAATCATCAGGTTAAGTAAATCTAAAACATATCAACATCAAATTCAAACTGCCCTTATAAAAAAAATAAAAAACACAGACCTTGGTTGATGTCTCTGACATTTACAAATCCCTTTGTTCTCTTTTGTTTGTTCTGTGCAAATACTACAACAGGGATATCAACAATACATGGTATAAGAAATCAATCAAACATTTATTAATTAAGTGTCGTGCACAAAACACAATTTTTCCAGCTCATATTAAATCACTTTTTATTGCTCATAATTCTTGTATCAAAAGTTAGGGGTGAATATCAAACAGGAAACATTTATTTATCCCTCCATCAGTTTCTTTGTGTGTGGACTGTAGGAGTACATTCCTCGATATTGAGCATAACATGCAGGTTTTTTAAGTTTACAAATACTTCTTTCATCAAAAATACTTTATTAACTACATATCTCTAACATCTGAATTCGTCCAAAAAGTTTTTGTGTGTCAAATAGTTGCAGTTTTCTCATGTTGGGCATCACATTTTTATAATAAAAATAATTTGCAGGAAGATTTTCAATGATGATAATTCAAATAAAAATATTTTTACTCCTTATGCACAAAAATTTGTTATGTTTTACATGCATAGACGTTGTTTAGATTTGACCAACTGTATGCTGGACTTGATGATGACAATACATGTATGTCACCCACACTTGTAATTTATAAGAGTTTGGAATACATAATCAACACAATCACATAAAAATCTTTAACTGAAAAATCATTCAACTTTTAGAGAGTAGTGGTTGGCATTATACATGAGTGTGTTTTTTACTCTAGACTTTACAGTAACATTCACTAAGTTCTGATTAACAATATTGACTAAACAAGGCAGTATATGACAATTCTATTATTTGAATTTGATCTTCAACTATATTATTTTAACTAAGAGAAAGAAATACTACATACAAAACTTACAGGAAGATTTGTTTTCATAGATATCCAAATCAGAGATGGCAACAGCCAGAATGCGGCAGAAGTTGGCCAGCTGCTGATCCGACAGGGACTGTATCAAAGGTCGAATATTCTCTACAAACAACAGCACCCATATTAACTCTTATGCTTTACATGTATTATAACTCAAAACATGAAAAAAGAATATGGGGCAAAATTCAATATTAATACTACTTGATTCTTTTTCTCTCCATTTGGATGAGTTAACATTAGTAAGACTGGTTAAGTCCTTGAGTCGGAAGGACTGGTCTCATTACAGAGTGTACTCACTGATTCTGTGAAGGTCTAGGACTTCTTTCCTGGACTGTAGCATGTCTTCTATTAGCTGACAGGCATTGATGAAAGTTTTCTGGTGTGCAAGCAGGGTGAACACATAATTCAGGACCTCATCATCCACCATCAGAAGGGACGTCACCTGTTCCCCTATAGACTGCAAAGGAAACAAATGATTATCAATACAATAGATATTATATACACTTTTTAAATCACTGTGCCTTAAAAGGGTATAATCACAATTTTGAGCTAAAATATTTCTATTTCATTTTTCCATTTTCAATGTCTAAACTTCTTAATTTGGGTATTTCAAATGCTTAAAAAAATTTGAATGTCAAAAATTAAATGACAAGTAACAAGAACCAACCTAGGGGGCAACTTGGGCGAAAAAGTCGCTTTTTGATTGGTAACTTTGCCGGAATTTTCTCCAAAAGAGAAGTTGAAGTCGCCCTTTATTATGAGTTCACAATCATGTAAATCAACCCGAAAGGCAATAAAATGATAATTATCTACTTTTTAAGACATTTTCACTGCCTCAGTTAACCCCTGTTGTGATCAATTACTCAAAACTGTCTTATCTTTAAGGGTTATAAATACAGGTGATGCAACCACATACTGTGCAACGGATGTTTATCTCTTTAATGTTGATTTTACAATTACTTGTTATTAGTTAATATCTCTGCCAAAATAATGCTAACTTAATCATAAAACCTGTTTATCTTAAAAGAATAAGATCCTCTACATAACAGTTGTAATTGGGTCAAAGGGTTGGACTAATACCTCCAAAATAAACATAAATACAAAAATTGATTTTATTTGTCATTTAGCTAAAATAATTACAAAACATTTCATCAATAAAATGTATGAATACATCAAATAAATTAAATAAAAAAATTAGATACATTTTTAAAATGTTAAAAGTTGTTTTCTCTTTTGACTTGCATCTAATCTAATTTAAATTATTAAAGGTTAAATATGTGTACATATCATCATTAGCGTTGTGCCTTCATTAAGTAATGGAAGTCTCCCTGATTTCTCCAACTTCTCCCTATTTTCCTGTTAGGGAGAAGTGAAGTCTCAAGGAACTTAGAAACTTAGAGAACTTAGAAATATGTGACCTATAAACAAGGCTCATGCTATGCTTGTTTCATTAACTTCTAATTTACAGTTTTCCTATAACTTGAACTTTGTAAAAGGAAATTGTAAGAAAACAAGTACATACTAAAAATACCATATGTTCAATGTTAATGAGAAATGCTTTAAAGTAAATCCACCCTCTTGTGACGTCATACATTTTACATAAACCATGAATTCATTAAAATTCTTGCAAGTAGATTTGTAATTTCTATGTTATTATAGGTGCACATCAAAAACTCAAATCATTGTTTACTTGGAGATATTTAATAAGCGTTTTTTATCCTTATATTCGACATAATTCAATAATGACAAAGGGAAATAACTCTTTTCTATTTTCCTCTAAGTGATATATCTAAATGCTATAATTTTTCCAGTGTAAACAACTTTTTCTTTTTTTTAAATTAATTTTAGTTTTCTGGCATAGTAAGCAATAAAATTTAAATAGACAAACAAGTGTTCATCCACTAATATTTAATTTTTAAACAAAAAAGTGTGATTTTCAGATGATAATTTCAGCCTTTGGTTTTTATTACCTTACATCTTAAATAGTATGGATACATATATATTTTCTTTATTTTTTGATGAAATTCAAGTCCAATAAGTTAAAAAAAGTTAAGTTTTTTAACTTTGAACCCATAATTTTATAGGATCGGAGTTACCTTAAGTCAGAGACCATGAATGAATTTCTTAACGTTTTTTGATTTTACGACATTACGGAAATCTTTATTCTATTATTAGTAGTTTCGTCACGCACGAGTGACTTGGCGCGTAGTATAAATAGTTTTTCATGCATGATTTTGGTCATTGCGACGTTCGTTACAAGGTTGTAAGGAGTTGATAGTTACCCTCCCTGCCCGCCCTGTACACTGTATTGCACAATTTACATGTTTGTTTATATGGTATGCAATTATTTTATATATACGTTTGTGTTTAATTGTTATTAAATGCGATCTTGTAACGAACGCACCTAACCTATTTCATTTTGTTGTTGTTTTTTAAATTAGACAAGAAAAGATTTATTTTCGGAGGAGTGAAACGAGGGAGAAAATAAGTGACCAGAGTAAGCAATATGTTAATTTCAAACTTACAGTGACATGGAACTTTGTCAGGATTTCCAGGACCAAACTTTTGATTCTCAGGACAACTTCTGATTCGCAATATCCTACTACACAGAAACAATCGCAAAATTACAGTAGGCAATATACAACAATTTTCATATCAAATTAAAAAATCAGAATAAATCTTGCATCATTAAAATTATGAAAATAAAATACACAGAAAAAGATACAAAATAAATTGTCAGTTCCCACCTTTTGCCTTTTTGCTGGATTGAGGAAACAGTGTGTTGAACATAAGGATCCTTATCAAGACCTATAAGTAAGAAACAATTCATACATGGTAAAATCAGTGGAATTTATTCAGACTTTAATGATCTTTTTGTAAGGCTTGAACAATTTTAATAGTTGTGAATGTTCTCAGTATCACAAATACATACTAGTAAAGCCAAATATGGGTTATACATATCTAAACATGAAATGAAAGATTCAACTATTACTTTATATGCTTTTGAAAGTCTGACATAACAATTGATAATATTACCTCTACTCCACCATGCTGCAGAAACTGTGCTGCATATTTGTTTTGCTCTTCATCTGCAGTGGCATCATCCTGGCTTCTTCTCGGTTCAAAATTCATCAGATTGCCCAACAATGTCTGTCAACACACAATGACAGAAAATTAGAAATTATACAAAAGTTTTAATAAACAACGATACATCAACAATCACTGAACAATTATTTTCATTTTGTCCTTAAAACTTGGTTTAAAAATATAATATAAAAATACCACTTAAATCAAACAAAGTCCTGTTATTTTTTACATCTGCTATGAAGATATGACAATTTTCAGCAAAGGTTTCTTTTTTATTGAATGTGCACCGTATTTCAAAATATAACTGGATGAAAAACTTTTCATATCTGTAATACCCAAGCCTTAGTTAATTCATGTCTTTTTGTTTTTTATACCGTAAATTGGATTCATGTCCATGCTTGGTCATATTTGGGAACGGAATATATTAATCAGATAAAAGAGAATGCTTACCAAAAAAAAACCCCTCCTAAAACATTTGTTTATCCATTGTAAGGAAAACTTAGAACAAATCTGTTGAGTTTAAATAATTTTTAAACATTTTAAATCATAGGGGTGTAATCATTTTGATAGAAAAACAAACTGTGAATACTGCTTCTTTGGTATTCAATTATGCTAAATCATGAAATATTTGATGAACAATTAAAATACTAAAAATAATGTAAAGCTGAACATTTTGATTTAGAACCATTTTAACAAGAGCTTGGACTTTGGGTAGTTGCGTCAAACATCAATATGACAAGGGCATGTTTATTTCATTGCTAGCAACTGAGCCATGGGTCTTTGAAATCAACAAGCTTTGTCTAGCTTTTGAGCTAAAACTACGTAATCGGTGTATATTTCCTTGAATTCTTGTCATCTTTTTATTCTTTTACTTGTTTGACGCAAGATATAAATAGCTGCATCCTATTGAAAATCTAAGATATTGTTAAAATGGTTCTAATAAACAGTCTAGACGGACTCCCAAAACGGAGTCAACGGAAGTGAATTTCTGCAAGTATTTTGGACTCCGTTTTGGGAGTCTACGCATGCGCACTTATACAAAAAATGGCGATTTTTCGATGAAAACATGGGGTCCACGAGAAATCATCTTGCAAAGTGCTGCATGTGTTGGCAGACTTCTAACATGTTTTAAAAGACCCAGGATATAATTTACTATCGATCGTATTTGCACGAAATAAGTGTTTATTTGCACTTAAGAAAGTTATTTATCTCCGAAGTTGGATGTTTGGACGATGCTTAAAAAGTGATATTTTTGTGTTTTTCATGGAATTTTATCGTTACTAAAAGGTAAATTGCATTAAATTGTACTTTCTTCGTATTGTGTTACAATTTAAAGTCACCAAACACACAAATTGATAAGTGCATAAACGAATAGGGCCCCGACAACTAACAAAAACTGACTGCTCTAGCGATGATTAAAAACGTCTTATTTGTTTTGAAAAAATAGAATTGGTAGTTTAAAAACCTAGAAAATTAAACAAATTGTCTTTCTAGATACAATAACTCTATAAATTAAACAGATAATTATCATTAAAACAATTATAATCGCTCGGCGCGTTTCCGATGTTAGTTAACCATATTAAATGCATAATTATTCATGATAATTAAGTAATTAAGCCTGAAAATTATGTAAATGAGACTATATTTCAACAAACAATGAAAAATAATCATATCCAAGCATTTAATTTATTTCTTAAAAGTTATAGTTATGCGCGATCGAAGATATGGGTGAATTTTTGATTTTAAAATTTAATCTTACGCAATACAAGTAAACAGTTATGAACATTTGACATAAATATGACAAATAAACGTTCAGAAATGTTTTTGAAAGTTTAAAATTAATTTTTGTCGTGTTTTTGGCCAATTTTAGAGATTTATTTAGAACTAAGGGGCATAACTCATACGTTGTTTACATTAGAAACGCCATTTTACCGCAATGCATGATGGAGCCAAAGACTCCGTTTTGGGAGTTAACTCCGTTTTGGGAGTCCCGTCTAGACTGATAAAGATACTACCTTTAGATTTTCCATGCACACATCATCTTCCCCATTCATTTGTGCGCTGTACTGGTCCAGTTCCACAATAACCTCTGGAACACCAGAGCCATCTCCAATATCTTCCACAATATGGTCAGGGAGCTGAAATTTATATAATGCAGAGTAGTAAATTTAATTAACTAAAATTAAACTATAATACATTGAAAAAGAAATTGAATGCCACCCTCAATTACACATATATTACAAGAATTACATCTTTCATAAATTTACATTTCAAATTTCTGTGCACTTAATTTCATTGAGAGAAAATCTCTTCGATTTATATATAAAGTAAATCTACATGAAGACTTTATGTATAATATTTGGTGAAATTAAAGTTTAACGTATAGAGTTTAGGTTAATTTAATTGTTTATCTATAGAAAGAAGGTATGACACAAAATGGAGGCGTCCAACTCATCTTTAAACAATGCTCATGCAAATACCAAGAGTAAATATGAAAACCAAATCATGCACTCTGGTAAAAACAGATATAATGTAGTCTAATTACTACTGCAAAGAAATTTACTGTCAATAAGCTAATTCTTGTAAACAGATGCATTCACATATTCGATATATTTCCTTAAAATTATTCTAAAATTGAAAGTTAGATTTCGATCAATCCTAATTCTCTATTTAAATATATAACCGTTACATATAAATGATCAACGAATATATTTATCTGATTTCGACGTTTTTATTTGAAGGTGAAAAATAATGAAAGTCACAAAAGATTCGCCATACGCACAAATCAAAATTAAATATACCTGGTTCAAGCGACGAAACCCATTTCCAGAATATTGCCAATGTTGACTGGCTAAAAACACCGAAGATCGAACGATGCCCTTTCTCAGTTTGTGTCGAATCATGATTTCTTTCCTTGTTTTTCTCTAGATCCAGTGCTTGAGAAAGATCGGCGGTAAATTCATCTGCGCATGTGTGAAAAATATTTCCTGTTTTTCTACTATCCCTTATACCATTAACTTTTAATTATACGATTATTATACTTTATTCCCTGTTTAAGTATAATATTATCTAAACTGTATTATAATTGATCAGAAACAATTTAAGTTAAACATAACCTGAAACAGATAACCAAGAATCGTAAACACAATAAAGTTAATGTTATAAGCATATCTAACCGGAGAACCAGTTTAGAAGTTGAGAGTCGTGTATTTTTAGTTGCTACGGTGAGGTCAACAGCTATACTGTTAACTCTGCTTTAAAGACATTTAAATTTAATAAATATCTAGATAGTAATGGAGACAGATCCATGTTGCACAGACAAGAAAATTAATCTGATTTGAATCGAGTATTTTTGTGCCTCTTCAGCATGTAACGTTAAGGATATGCAGTTCTTGCAGCTGTTTTGAATTACTCTGGGTGATGTGAAATTCGCACTATGTTAGGCAGATCAAGCATCGATTTAAGCGTTTGTCATTTAAAGCCGTGAATGTTGGCATGATATTTGAATTTAAAAATTGGAATTTAATTAAATTTTAAAAGTGCAATGGGCATGACAGGGAGATACTAAAATTGTTCTAAGGTAAGTCTATATAAGTCATATAAATTCAATATTTGATAACACATTTGTGTGCATACTTTGAGGGCCCACTACCATTTACGAATTGAGTGCTAACGCATCAAAGAAGCAGTTAAAAAGCATGATATGAACAGATGAATCATGCACATTCATGCCTGTATTTATTTCTTTTTACACCTACAAAGATTTGTGTCAGTATAACGACTGAAATTTAAATCTGGGGTCGTTAGATTAGTTGTCAGATTGTAAGCGCTTACTTCGGGTCGTTTACCGGGTATACATAATCGATCGATCTGCTTCAAGACTAATTAAACTTTCTTACGCAAGTACTCATTAAACCTTAGCAGCTTAGAAAATGTGCTTCAAACAAAACCAATATGATGTCGATATTAGTACGTGATGATCATGGTGTGTTTGTTTTGTAGAGAGGGTGAAGAAGATGACTTTTGTGAATATATTCAAAGACTTTTACGCGGATTCGGATTCTTACGATAATCATTACGACAACGATAGAAAGTACACGAATACTCTGATCGAGCAGAGTGAAAAAAGCAACCCTCTGGATGACACGAAACAGAAAACGACAGTGCATAATGACTGGAACGAAGCTGTCAAGGCCTGGAAAAACACGGCACCGTTTCCACGGTATGTCTCGGCGCCGCCGGTCACAAACGTAATCAAACGTCAGAACCGCGAGGTTAATAAGCCAGAAGAACCGGACAATAATCTCTCGTCAGTCAAGTGTGTCGGCGAGGATTTTGATACTTTTCCTGTACCAAGTTGGAAGGCCAACGTTGAACAGGGGACGTATCGTTACGTCACAAACAACGCTTACTATCGGACGGTGAAGATTCTGGACTATCGTGACAGGCGAGAGTGGTACACCATTCATAAGAAACACCCGGAAATTGTTTCCATGCATTGGCAAAACAAGCGGTTTAATAAAGAGTTAAAACGGAACTTGAGGCGAGACTTGGAAATTAGGTTTCACAATCACAACCGTCGCCAGCAATCAATAGTGGGAGAAAGTGTGTCGGACACATCGAATAAAAAACCGGTCAATGATAAAGGGGACCAAGCGGTAGAGAGCAGCCGCGAGCCCAAGGTGCGCGTGACGACACCCAAATCTAACCGAGAGTGCGTGAGTGAGCACAAAATCGAAACTCAAGACTCAAATCCGTTGAACAAAGCTTCTAGTGACTTGAATATTGATAAAATATCAACCAGAATAAGTGCTTTGAACGAAGAGCTCAGACGCGACTCGCGACTGAGAAAATCGCACGAGGCTGCAGACATTGCAAAGTTTTTCCTTCAAACGAAAGAAATCTCGTCAAAGAGTAAAAAGAGAGATGGACAGAATACTGATGAAGTTATGACGGTCAGATCGGTGGCTCAAAGGGGCGAGCTGAAACCGGTGGAGAGAGTCACCCCCGCACAAAGAATAATTGCCGCGGAGTCTAAAAAATCGAAACAAAACCAATTACGCTATACAAATTCCACCGGGAACGACGCAGCAACAATGAGTGTTCCTTCTATACCTGACAATTTCCACATCGCTAGTCCCGAGCTAGAAAAAGCTCTTAATTCTTACAAATTAGCAATAGAGACAACAAAACAGTCCCTGTTTAATACTCTTACTGGCAATAAGGGCCAGAGGAGGACGGGGGGTGGGGCTAACAAGGCGGCCCACTCTGCCCCTCCCTCCGTGTGCGAGAATTCCTCCAACGGAGTTGGCCACTCTGACCAGCCCACCCCAAACAGTGTTCACAGTGTTTCCAGTCTCAGTGGGAAGGACAAGGCTTCGGGGAAAAAATCCCATTTCACCGGAATTCTGCCGGGGATTTCCGGCAAGCGTTTGGAAGTGGGTCCTACCACCAATAGGTGGATGTAGGACCTACCCGTGCCTTTCATGATCAAAAGTTTGCCTCAATAGCGAAACTATGTATTGATGTCGCCTTATTTACTCAAGTTTTATTTTGAAAATTTATTATGACATGTAATAAAAAAAAAACTGGTGATAAGTACCCCGACTTTCGAGTGTGTTATGACTACAGGTTTTATCAGTGACACATTGAGCATTTAATGCTATATACCAGTGACATTTCATACTCGCCCTTGTTTGTAATTTGGTGACGCAAATTCCTGAGAAAAAAATCTATTGTACGATAGGGGGTCTACGTTTTTCAATACTAGACACGAATTTGAAATATAATGAGGTCGCTATACCGATAGGTTCTAACAGTTGGGGTGAAAATTTCGGGACTTAAAATTTTTCTCCGACCTTTCAGTTACATAAATAAAACTATCTTATAATCAATAGAAATTTAATCGCCTTAGTTAACATTTCAGAAGCCTTAACAAAGTACTTGGGTATTTAAAAGAATAAATATTGACTTGGATTGAGAGAGGGGTGTTAAAACATTAGCATTGTCCCCCGTGGTCAAATACCCCCAACAGGCGAGTGGAGTCTATGTTTCGTTGCAGATCTCGACGTGTAAAAATTTCAGACGAATGTTAAATGTGATTTAAGATTTTATCATACAAACTCGACTCGCCCTCTAATAGAAAACAAAAGATAGAAGTGTGTTTCGTTTAAATAATTAGTATATAATACAGGTAAATTACAATGTCTCTCCTTTCATGCAATTAGAAACCCAAATGCATTTCACCGAACTTTAGAATTTCGTAAGAGGGAAAGTGGTGGCGATGTCGTAACATGATTTTAATAAGAAGACGGGGGGAATAAAATAGTGCAAATGCCCATTTGGTTTATTCATAAAAAGAAATTTTCAAATTTAATAATTTTTCCCAAAAAAATATTTACAATAATGTTATAATACAAGTTGCAAGTTAACAAGAGGAAATTTCCAACTATATCCAGTTTTGAATATTTAAACAAACGATAAGAAATAAAATAAATTCTAAAATTTTGGTTGTATCGAACCCACCACCTAAAACCTTAGCTCTATAATGCTACCCATTGTCTGGGGCTCTAACCACTTAGCCATTTCAATCACAACAAATGCTATATGCGGCTTAGACCAGGAATTTACAGACTTGTATTATTTTTCTGAAACGTTCAATTGTTAAGATACAAAATGACAATTTTAAAGTATAGTGGGTCATCTGTTCACTTTTTAGTGGATTGAAATTGGTTTGACTTCACTTAAACCTTACCTAGACTATGACAAAAATATGGAGCTCAGACCCACTATATAAAAAAGACATTGGAGTTCTAAAAATGACACTATTTGGAGGCTTTGACACGCATACGCCTGTTTAAATCAACCTATTCCAATTATTTAACATACTTAAGGGTTATAAATCGATGTTATGATAAATATACATTGTTTGCTATAATTTAGAAAAAAAAATCAGATTTGTAGATATTTTAATCTTATAGCATTTTATCTATCCTCAGATAGGCATTTTACACGCCTTATTCACCTATCTTCAAATTAGTAACTTGTAGATTATTACAAGAGGTGTAATTGAAACATTTTACACCTATGAACATAGGCGTCGGAACGGGGGGGGGGGGGCTTAGCCTCCCCACTTTTTTTGCAAAGTTAGACCTAACCATTAGGGACAAAGCATCATATAGGGTTCAGCCTCCCCCCCACTTTATCTCGCAGCAAAGATAATTGTTCCTAAATTTACCTTGAAAGACTGAGAAGTTGGAGTTATAGGCAAACTAGCCCCCCCCCCCCCCCCCGGATTAGGATTTCCATGATTGTGGGAATTAGTTTTTTTTCCTCAGTATTTCTGAGGATTAGTCTAGCCCCCCACTTTCAATTTGCTTCCGACGCCAGTGATGAATAAGCATAAAACAGGATAAATTCGAACAAAAATACGTTAATATCCCTGTATGTAGGAAACAATTTTTTTCCAAAGCGACTCCTCTACATCAAAAATCATCAAATGTACAGAAAATATTTCTGATCATAAGATACATGATTTAGTCCTGTGATGAACTGCCGATATGATATGCGTACACATCCCTGAATAACATGTCGGATAAGGTCTAGACATTTAAAAGACACAATCAAAATTCAAGACTGTGTTTGATTTAAATAAACTGCTCAATTTATTCCGCACACCTCTGTGTTCTGTAACCCAGCACCTCATTGGCGAGTCAGTACAGCACCGTGTCAATTTAAAAATAATCAAACGGCGGATCTTTTATTGTCGAGCATTGTATTTTCTGGACTGTTTACTCATTTACGATCGAATATCGACTATCAATTATTTCTCAATGAAGTATACGCAAACTTACCAATATACTTTTATGCATTAAGAACGCACGGCGAAACCCGAGACTCTCCGAAAAAAGAGCGGAGACATCGGGTTACCGTAATTGTCTGGTCTGGATTGTAGACTTCTTTATTTCTAAAGCCATTCTTTATATATCCACATATTCAGTGATAAATGACTAAATCTAGTCAGAATAATTCCAGTAACAACCCAACGTGTAAAACACTTGATAGGAATTGTAGAAAGACACGAGAATATAATCAAGATTTTTCTTTTGATGAACTTAAAATATAACTATCATAAATTTTCATTTGACAAGCGACTTATCTTTTAGACACATGATTTATCTGAGATTGAAAACAAGTCATTTATTCATGTTGGTCTTATCGTTACAAATAGATTTATGACTTATTTCAAGAGATGTAATTATTGTCTATCCCAGAATACTTTTTCTGTCACTTTTTGACGAATTTTAACGAGAATACACATACATGTCAAAGAAGTGCAATTTTCATTTAAAATCAATACAAGGGATTAAATCTAAGATATTTTCATTGACACTTCAACTATGTTTACCCTTAAAATGAACGTCTGACCTTAATCGTAAAGTAAAAAGTGACTATACTATAGTAAAAGTAACAATACTCTGTCACAGGTTTCTGCTTCCACCACATTTAGCTTACTATTTCGATAATCATAAATACCTTTGTGCCGAAACTACGTTCATTCACGATGAAAAAAAATGTATATATTAAAGTAAATTTCATTTTGTCAAGTGTTTTTGACATTTTTAACGACTCGACCTTCGAAGAAATTACAACCATGTATCTAAAGATTCTGGCACTTTTCCAAATGGCGGGAATACAATATCATTGGATAATCATCGACTAATAAATTGTTTTCTATTATCTGGATAAAACCTTCCAAACAATTATATAGTAACATACTATATTATAGTAACATAATTATCATGAATTTCAAAACAAAGCGTATCAGTTTATCTACTCATATCTTGATCTGTTCATGTACAATGTATGATAAATATGGAGTCAGAGATATGACGGACATTTACTTCCTTTTTACTTTATTTTAAAATTAACCTAAAACAATGTTGCAATGCATGCTGACATTATAAGGGTCAAAAGGGCGTTGGTGAAGTTGAAAGACAATGAAACTATAAACATATACAGTCTGCCCCCAAAATTAAAAAACACATTTTAGTTATCAGTTTATTATAAAAATTGAAAATAATAAAACAAATAATGCAAATAATTTTAAGGAATAAACACGAATTTAAGTAAAAAACATAAAGAACAAACAAAAGAATTAACGGATAACATCTGTAAAAAATCTAAAAAAAAAAGTGACAATTTTTTGACAGAGCATTTTTTTGGCACAGTTAGCAGGTTCGATAACGGTCCACTGTAGTCCTGTGTAAGGAGAGCGTGTACATACACTATATGTCAGA
The DNA here is from genome assembly GCF_963853765.1 of Magallana gigas. Taxonomy (NCBI): domain Eukaryota; kingdom Metazoa; phylum Mollusca; class Bivalvia; order Ostreida; family Ostreidae; genus Magallana; species Magallana gigas. The sequence goes on along the minus strand of NC_088855.1, from coordinate 8,285,133 downwards.
AGAAGGGTGATTGAACATCATGGGCGATACAGGGGCTCTATCAGCACTGACTCTAGTCAGCTCTTCAGCATCTGTTCTCGGGGGGATATGTCTGATAGTCACTCATTATAAGATCAAGGATCTTCAATACGGATTGAGGAATATCCTGTGCTTCCTTACAATATCTGACATTCTCACATCCTCAGGATATATAGCTGGAGCTGTCAACTCCATGATCGAATCGTCTGGAGGAAAGTATTCTGATGTCGTTTGTAAAGCACAAAGCTTTCTTACAACCTTCTCCAATTTGGCCTCCTTTTCCTGGACTTCAATGATTGCCGTCCATTTATATCTGTTGGTCGTAACACCGATGGACTGGGACAAGAAGAAATCATTAAAAGTTGTGTACCATATAATAGGATGGTTAATTCCAGGTAAGATTGCTGTTATACACCCCTTTACGGTAACTGCAGTACTGATCGTTTCCAGGGAACCTAAGTACATTATATAATTTCAATTCAAATGTGTTCTTTGAAAGATAATTATATTATGGAGTTATGGATAGTTAAGTCTTGAGAGGATTTTATCTTTAACGCCGCTTATGATAATAAGGATAGGCATGCCAGTGCCATGGTGACAATTTTTGCAATTTCGTATACATTGCGAATCAATTATATACAACTTTCCTTGGGAATTACTTTATTTTTGATAGGGAATTCAACATTTCCCACAGGAAAACTGCTTTTTATCATTTTAAATTTCTACATAGAATCGTTTTTAAAAAAGGTGGATATCATCACTCACCTGAAAGGTGATATGCATTAATAGCAATTGTGGTTATAAACTTTTTAAGCAATGGAATATGAATATTTTCGAAACTGCACACTATTCCGTCTTGGCACTGGCATAATACTGTAAACAGGGTTATTTTCGCCCCGTGTAATTTTCGCCCTTAAACAATTGCAAACGGTTTCGCCCCGACTTGAATTCGCCAAGATGCAGTTGTGTTAACATAGATTTTATTTGCAATATAGAATTCGCCCTGTCTTAAATTAGCCCTTTGACAACGAGGGCGTAAGGGACGAAAATAAAACGGGGCGAATATTTCCCTGTATACAGTAATTCGGCACATTGTTCTTTATTACCACTACAGGATATTTTTTTACTTACATAATTTAATATATACACGTATGAAGTCGTAAAACAATATTACTGTATAATAACTCTGTACACAGCTTTTATAACGGTACTAATGTTGAACAACCTCGGAAGAAGTGACGATAAAACCACAGGATCTTGGTGCTGGATCAGGACAAGCTCCCCTCCCCAGACCATGCAAATTGTAGCCATGCTTATCTCAGGGAAACTGTGGGAAATCCTTACATATACCCTGTCGTTTGTACTATTTGTCCAATTGAAGATGAAAGCATACGCCGAGGTACTTAATCGTCATATAATCTGAATTTAAGGAGGCTGTAAGATAATTACTTGGTAGATATAATCATCTTTACACAATTTATTTCACCAATAAAAATTGACATCTTAGTAAAAACAACTTGCATCCTATTGAATAATTTGTATATTTCAATTTCTTAAAACTTTGCTTTTTATATAAAGTAAAAAGAAACCCTAAAGTGATTATAACTTATCAGAAAGAGATCCAAAATGTTTTTGCTTTTAATTGATATTTTAATTACATGTATATAAGATTTTTTTTTAACAGAAAAAGAACGATAGACCTTACCGCTGGCACGAGATGGTTGCTAATCTCTCTTCATTCCGACCGGAAGATGCGCGACTGTGCTACATCTGGCTTCCGCTCTATCTGCTGAGAGTGTGGGGAACCGTTCGATTCTTTGTGGCAATATCCTATCCGGGTCACCTGTCAGACAGCCATAACCTCCTTCTTCTATATCTGCAATGTGTCGGAGACAGTTCCCATGCTTTAGTGAACTTTATCCTCTTTTGTGTATTTGATAAGGAAATTCGGATTACGTACGGCAAAGCATGTATGCGTTGGGTTTGCGCCCGTAAAGCTGACGCTGGGGAATCGTTGGAGGTTCAGCTTACTGTGTCCGTGCGGTATCAGTCAATTGAACCTTTGTCAAACTTGATGCAATCGAAAAACACCTGAAACCCATGGCTTAACGTTAAAAATATACCAAGATGGAAGTTCAAACGCTCCTACCGACACCAACAAAACGCCCATTTCATTGATTTTGATTTCTCTTTTAATCTAAAACATTATTTGTTTGCTTCTGGGCAGAGATTCACTAACCCTTTGAACCGTACACTGCACTATTATGTGAGATGACTCCTAAAATTGCAATAAGAAGAATGTTATATACAAGGACCAGATCGGAATGAAATTGTTATACTATAGTAGAAATAAATAGATGTGTGCTTGTTGCTCTGTTTTTTTTCGATACACATCTGAAGAGATCAATAGTGAGCATTTTATAGGTGTAAGTTACTTATTTCATATTTTCATATAGAAAAACAATAAAACGCACTTTTTTAAAGAATTCATTGTACCAAGGATTTTTAGTGTTTCTTTACGATCGACCCATCACCACCAGCCAATTACTGCTTGCTGCCCATGAAAATCATTATCAAGCTCGTCGGACGCAAGAACAAAAACGGTTATTGATGCATTACAAAAATGAATTCAATTCTCGGAATTCTCTGATGAAAAACAATAATTTTGCCAAACGGTAATTAAAATCTATCGGTGGAAAGAAACTGCATGCGATCTTAAAAATAAACACGATGCGCTACTAAAGTTAAGGAGGCTGGGTGGTCAACAACCCTTAACATCTACTTATATACTTATAAATATTATATTTTTGGCCATAAACTATTATAAAGTGAATAAAAATTCCAAATATTACAGATTTATTACTTTCATAATTTCTTATACCTTTATACAGAACTCAATGAAATTTATATGGTTTAAAATGGACATAGCCATCCAGTCCCGTTAAATGCAAAACCTTTTAAACTGCTCAACGTTTCCTTGAGCCCCCAGAAGATATCATTGCTCGGTGTTGATTCGCAATGATATATACCCGGCCTCAGGATCATGAAGCATTTTTAGACTCAAGTCTAAATTGCAATCTTTTATAAAATTATTATATGTCATTAAATTACCCTTAAAGTTTTTAACTATCAACATAATATAGAGACACTTTCCAATAGCATTTCATTTTTTCGATGTTGTCAATCACAAGACAATAAGACAGTGTATAAAATTTGACTTAAGTCTAAGACTGCTTCATGATCTTGGGGCCTGATCAAATAAGATAGATCGGAAAAAGTGGTAATGGAGACTTGCAACTGGGCCCCGAGAAATTTTTTAATCGGTTTCGATTCTCAGTGATATATAAACAAATAAGATGTATCGGAAGATTTGCACCTTTAGAAATTTTGAAACAAGTGTGACATTACTGATATATCTGTTGTGAACACAGGCAAAGATGATGGATACAAATGCATGTTTTGACTATAATTTAAAAAATCTTATCCACAAAAAAAACTACCAAATCAGACGAGAGGGGAGTTCTGTGTATGCGTGTAGACCGAGTCAACTAAACCTAATCAGACGAGAGAGGAGTTCTGTGTATGCGTGTAGACCGAGTCAACTAAACCTAATCAGACGAGAGAGGAGTTCTGTGTATGCGTGTAGACCGAGTCAACTAAACCTAATCAGACGAGAGAGGAGTTCTGTGTATGCGTGTAGACCGAGTCAACTAAACCTAATCAGACGAGAGAGGAGTTCTGTGTATGCGTGTAGACCGAGTCAACTAAACCTAATCAGACGAGAGGGGAGTTCTGTGCATGCGTGTAGACCGAGTCAACTAAACCTAATCAGACGAGAGGGGAGTTCTGTGCATGCGTGTAGACCGAGTCAACTAAACAATAGATATACCTCAAATATAACGCAAATGAAATACTCCATCCCCTGCTGTGAGCCTTTGGTTCAGTTCTGCTTCTGATCTGGTCTAGATATGACTAAGTCCAGTTTGATGTTGAACAGTGATTAATTTTAGCGTTTACAAAGCAGAAGTCTCTCTCACCCTCAAGCAAAGATCATTAGCGTATATATATATATATATATATATATATATATATATATATATATATATATATATATATATATATATATATATATATATATATATATATATATAATAAGCAATTGTTATCAAATCGTTACTTCCAATAATCGAGAGTTTTAAACTTCCTGGTCATTTCGGTCGCACTGTGAAACTGACCTTTGCCAGTTAAGTGTATCGACTTTCGCACTAGTGTCTTTTGCACTAGTAAAGAGTATCGGACGCATAATAAGCAAACAGTAAATTGAATTAAATCAATATAAAGCAAAATAAAATCATGAAAATTATATCTGTGTATAACTAACTGGTCACACTGCACCCTTTGACACTTCATGATGTAGAGTCCAAAGTCAGCATTTTACACCTAACCGTTGAAATGACGACTCTCTCCGAAATTAGGGCACCTTGACATCAGATACTATAAGAAGTAAAAGAAGAATAACAAACTTTTTCTACAGAATATATCATACTATTTTTATTCCCTGAAATGCATTGTATTTCAGTAAACTGGCGATTTAATATAGCTGCATATTCAATATCACGTTTCAATAGACAATATGATGTAATTCTTTTAGAAATAAGGCCGATTCTGAAACAAAAACCAACTGAAAAATGAGAAATGTACTGCTTTGGAATACTCGGTAACATATACCGGCATAACCATAGAATTAATCGCTACTGACAAGTTTTGTCTCCTTACAACTTAGATCAAGAGGAACACATATTGCGGATGTTACTGTATTGTAAGAGTAGGTCAAGTGGTCAGCGTAATGGGTAACTGTTCCCGGATTCCTGTATAGCAAGAAGTAGATCTATAGTATTCACGTGCATGCGGATTAATTTGGAAATAAAAACTTTAATATCAGGTAAAGTTGATTTATTACGCACGATACAAATTCAATGAAGTTGTTTAAATGTAAAACCCTTGGTTGCTTTAACAAATATGCAGTTTATTTTAGAATAGTAGATTGTTAAAAAGTATTTGTTCACATGTATTTTGTGTTTTTTTAATATTCAATTTTTACAATGTCTTACATGAGTATAAACTCGTAATCTTCCCTTTGTTTTTGCAAAATAAGATTTTCTTGTCTTTAAAGGAATAAAAAATTTACTGCAAAATGCGCAACTTTTAAAAAAAATCAACGTCTTACAATAGTGAATCATCAATATTTTCGTAAAGTTTTGGATATCTCTCAATGAATTTATATTTTCCACAAACTATCAAGATATTTTTGATCGATTATTTCTACAAACAATTCCACAAAAATTATCCAAACAACCCTTTTACAAATTGATAGACTAGCTTAAAGTCTAAAAAATTAAGACAAACCCGTTTCAGCTTGTTTATCTTTATACCTATACTGACAGACAAAAAAATTCAAAGTAATTTGTTGTCAGTTTCCTCCTAATTATGTTTTTTTATATTAGTAATAAATTTGTTTCTACTATCACCATATTCTTTAAATGTATCAATGGGACAGCAACTTTTCCAATACAAAGAAAATAATTTTCAATACTTTCAATATATTTTTTATTCGGCATATGCATTCTTCTAGAGCTTTCTACATTTAACTTTTTCTCCCTGTGTAATCCTTTAAGGTATTCAAAGTATGACGACCAAATCTTGTACCTAATGAATGAATGGTCCAATATTTTTCATGACAATCTTTTAAATATCATTTTGAAGGTGTTATTGAATAAAAAAAACACCAAAGGAATTTTCAAATCCAATCAATTGCACCTTGAATTTTACATTGTAGTTTATGGGCAGTGAACGTTTTGTTAAGATATTGTAAAAAGTAACTTGAATTTCATACAAATCTCTTGTTGAATATAATTATGCATTAACGATTTCTTTTTTAAATACAAAATAAAATGAATCATTTTTTACTGCAGATATTTAAAAAAAAAAAAACAACTTTCTTATCATCAAGGGAAGATAACTCTTCAGAAAAGTTTTAGGAGCAAAATGGCTTGTGTAAAGAAGAATAATGACCCCGGGTCATTTTTTGACGTAGAATAATGACCCCCTAGCTGTAGAATAATTCTACGGGGGTCATTATCCTTCGTTAAACCGGCTTTTTATACATGTATGTGATCAGCCATGAATTTCGTTTATTTCACTTTCATCGTTATTTTTGAGTAAATCTTTAACTAATTCAAAATTATTCAAAACTGTTCTACATTCTTTCATTTTACACTGAATACCTTAACCCTATTGCTTGATTTATCCAAGTTGATGTAAAAAATCCTGCTTTGCATTTATCCAAGTTAATGTGTAAAATCCTGCTTTGCATTTAATTCGTCACTTTTATAACGAAATAGTACTATAAATAAAACTGAAATTACTTACGTTTAATATTGTGTGTCAGTATTCCACATGGATAAGAAGAGTCTAAAGATTTCCTTGGAAGTCACAAATTCTAAAGCAGAAAGTCCGGTTGAGCGCGCCCGATGGTCTAGTCAGCTTGATTTTGTCCTCGCATGTATCGGTAATACAGTTGGACTAGGCAATGTTTGGAGATTTCCATATCTGTGCTACAAAAATGGAGGAGGTAATTCACTAAAAAAGAATAAACGCCTTTATATATACAACAATCTAATCATTTTCCATAAATTTTGCGCCAAACATTAGTATTCTATTTGGTATTATTAAGTATAATTACATTTGGATTTTACTTGCATGTCCTCCACTTTATATCGCAGTTCAAACATGGTTCAGTCTATTGTTTATATGTTCAGGAGCGTTTTTGATACCGTACTTTATCATGCTGTTCAGTGGAGCACTGCCAGTAATGTTACTAGAGATTGGTCTGGGTCAGTACATGTCCAGGGGAGGCCTGAAGTCCTGGATTATCTGCCCTTTGTTTCAAGGTTCGTCGTCGTTACTTATTCCAATGATATAACAATAAGTCGAAAAATTAGATGAAGAGGATTTATTGCGAATAACAATTATATTGACCTATATGGGAGATGGATTTCCCGGAAAAAATTACTGTTGAAAATTGATAATCCTTTGTTATTTTCTATCGTACATATTTCTAAATTTAAACCTATCATATTGCTCTTGCAATTTTATTATTAATCTTCTTGTGATGTTTTTTGTGCCCTGGTTGGAATCCATCTGGACATACATTTCTTTTTTAATATTAACGACATTTAAACGGCATTTCTTTTTGATGCAGAGTTGTGCATTTTGTATATCTAATTTCGATCTTCTACCTTAAATGCACATTTGCTATTTGAATTAAAGATATCTATAGAAATAGTAAATTTATATACTTCACTACATGTAAAACTATACCTTAGTGTAAGCACGTTTTGTTCGAGGACAAGAATCATTGACTCTGTGTTACTCAAAACATGTGCCACGTGAAAAAATCATGCTGAGCAAAAACAGGAGGAAGGTTTATAGATTAGAAAAATTGGGGTGGGTCAGTTAGAGTTTGACATCCGTCCCCCTGTCATCCTGGTATCAAGTTACGTCCCTTTATACAAAGGATGCAGCTGTTAATACGGAAAACAGTCCTGTTGAATGTACGGTGAATGATGATAGTGTTCAACCGCCTCGAAAAAACCCATCTACATCTATAAACATCATTCTTCCTGTTATTTTTGCCGAAAAAGCTATGGCGACGTGCATTATTTGTAGCAAAGAATCAAATAGTTTGCGAGCTTTGAAATCATGTCACGCGAGACTTTCGATAGTTGCTAATATATGTCCCTGGTTGTAAATAAACGCATATAAAGAACATGTATCGTATTATAGAAAGTAAACTGAAAATAAAATTTAAAGATAATAAAATAAAAAAGCGATCATTACTCATACTGCTCGGAAAACGACTGTGAAACTTTTTTTCCACCACTACACATTATGAGAACTAGAACAGAAGAGTTTACTGTATATGGCATTAAATCAAGAAGTGGAACGGAAATCGATATGTTTTTTGTAAAGACAGAACCTAATACCGGTTCTATAGGTCAATTCAATTGTTATTCGCAATAGATCCTTTGAACGAAAACAAATCTTATCATTTCTACCCTAAATATTTTTTTTTCATGAACTTTTACCTCTGTATCAAATACGAACTTTAAGATAACAACCACCTACATTCACCATCCGGATTTCTTTTGGGTCGTCGTAAAAGTTATCATTTTTCACCAAAGCGTGCAGGGTGACCACGGTCGTAGACCACGACTTGAATTTGGAAGCATATTCCAAAAACATCATTATGTGCTGGGTCATCGACAGTGAAAAAATAAATGATAAACTCAAAACAAAATACTATTTCAAGTCTACACAAAAGAGTTTTTCAAAGGAGCATGGTCACGAATTTGGTCACCCCCACCCTGTTTTTAATGTTGACGATGCTTAAGTAAAATCATTATCGTATCGTATCTAAACACAAAAAGGAAGCAACATAAATCACATGCAACTCAGTAAGAATGATTTATAACAGTTCTTTCTGTTTCAGGTATCGGGATAGCTACCCTTCTGATGTTATTTCTGGCCAGTACATACTACATAGTGATTCTGGCCTGGGGTCTATACTACATGTACGCCAGTGTATCGAAGGAGATACCGTGGGGGTCCTGTCTCAATGACTGGAACACGGAAAGGTTTTCCAAATTTTACGTCCATATATTTTTTTGAAGCAGGACTGTGAAATTCATTAAGTTCTACTTACCTTTATTGATATTGTATATAAAAGTGATTCAAATTATATCAACAGATGTCATCAAATAAGGAATTACTCGACCGTGTATGTGGAACTGAGAGTCAATATATTTCTCCTGTAACCACGGGGCAAATACCAGAAAAAGAAGACTCAAGTAACATAACTCTGCGCACCAACCTTTTAAACACTACAGCCGTAAATTGCTCTTTAGGTCACACTGGTGCTATAGACCCGACAGTCGAGTTTTGGGAGTTAGTGTTCCTTACATGACCCTTATATCCGGTTCAAATCATTCCAAAAACCTTTTTTATACAATGTTCTATGACTGTACATTTTGTAAACACAATTTCTTAAATCGAATATGAAGTAATTTTGATTATACTTTTAAAATTATATGCAAGGTAGATTAAATATGTCGGGTTAAAAATTCATCTTTTTCAAAATTAGAAACCACGTGCTCCAGATCTCGGATTCCATAGAAGATGGTGGGGGACTTGTTCCTCACTTGACTGTCTGTCTGTTGGTGATGTGGATCGTCATCTACTTCTGTGTCTGGAGGGGTGTCAAATGGAGTGGGAAGGTTGGTAATAGAGAAATTAAGCTACAGTTTTGTAATATATTTTCTTTTGAGATGTTATCTAAATTTACATTAGAACTATCTGTCTACTATATTCTGTCAGCATGTACATGTACACATGTCTAGTTTAATAAAAGATAACAATGGCGGTAAACATACCTGGTTGGAGGATAAAAACATGCAACGCATTTTAAAATAACTTGCCAATGCTGTCGATGGGATTTATGTTTGTGATGCAGATTCTGTCTGTTTAGGTGGTGTACTTCACGGCAACGTTCCCTTACGTCATCCTAATCACATTACTGGTTCGTGGTGCGACTCTACCCGGAGCCGGAAACGGAATCAAGTACTTCCTGTCTCCCGACTTCAGCCGCTTACAGGACGCTCAGGTAATTGTGTTATGTACAATTATTTTACCACATTCAACCATTTGTTAAAAAGGGTTCACTTGAAAAACCTTAATTAGCTTTATGACATGTTTTTTTTTGGTTTCGTCTTTAGATACGATATCAAACTTTTGTACCAATATTGTTTAACAAAGCAGGTCTGTTATCAACTCACTGATATAAAAGTATACAATATGTGTGTATATTTCACCCAAGTAACACAGCTTCCTCACCCATACGTTTTATGATATGAATAGGAGAAAAAAAAGAAATTAACACTTTAGTTTTATTTAGTTTGTTTCTAGAACAAGTAGATACTGAAATGAGTTAATGGTTTTTCAATTTAAAATGACTATTGGTTTTATTCAATTGGTCACTAATATATTCCGTTCTTCTAACGACGTTTCAGAACAACGCCCGCGTTGTTTCTGTGGTCCGTTTCAATTTAAGAGTTTATCTATTGTATATTGGCGCCAGTGTACGTACTGATTTCAGAGTTTAGGCATGTGTCATGTTGTAAATTTTGAATTTACCCCAGTTGTCATGTTGTAAATTTTGTATTTACTGCCACCCGGTAAATTCAAAATTTACAACATGACACATGCAATACATGTATATTTCTTTCATCATCTATAGGTGTGGATCGACGGAGGGACACAGGTGTTCTTTTCGGCAGCTGTCGCCCTCGGAGTCATGACCAGCCTTGGAAGCTACAACACTTTTAATACAGATTTCTACAAGTCAGTGCCTATAGATTGTTAAGTATGTCTAAAGCTGTCTAAGATATATAAAATGTAAATACCTTTTAATTTTTGCCAGTTAAAGTATGATTTTGGAGTGATGAAAATGTCATGATATCTAATAGTTCCTTTTGTAAAAAAGGTTAATAAGCTTAAAGATGTAAGCCAACAAGTCATATCACATTTTAAACACATTCTTATACCATTGCAAAATTTAGAAGAAATAACCACTTCAAGTGACACAATAGCGCTTATGATAAAAATGAATAAATGTCACAACTAATTCGGGATGATTAGAAGATTTCTCTATTTTGACATTTATTTATGGATTTCAAATTCTGAATAGGTAATCACGGTAAAGAATTCTAAGTATAAAAAGGGCTTAAATTGGCCCTTGGCACGTCATCATACTTTTGTATTAAGTAGATGGATATAATGTTGACTTTGTACATATATTTATGACTATGTAAAGTATTTTGTTAAATACCTAATTTAAACTAAATGCTTGAATTTTAAAATTTGACTTTTAAAAAATGTCCAGTAACCTTAGCTTTTGTGGATAAAACTGCAAATTTTTAGTTCTGATTTTTATGAAATGATCGGAAATGATATTTTATCTTATTTGAATAAGTGGAAAGAAGTTCATATAATCATATTTTTCAATGTTTAATACAGTTCCACTAAGAAGTAAATGCTAGGTAGTCCAAGTCATAAAAATACAATTCTATTAGTTACAGATAACTACATAGTTTCAATCATGGATATACGGGATTTACGTGGAATTATGTTTTACATACATGTATTCATACACAACTTACATGTATATTGAAAATAATTGTTTTTGTATATTAACATTTTTGAGTCTGAAAAAAAATTAAATTTATCCCTCAGATTAATAAATTAGTCAATTAATTTATTAATCAATCTGCTTTGCTCCTTCTGATGAAATTTCTTTCACTAATTTAATAAATTTCTTAACATATGTTCATCCATTTTACATAAAGAGAGTGCAATTAGAACAGTAAAAGGCACCATTTTTTATTGATCATTTCTCGTAATTACGAGACCCTTTTTTGTAATAACGAGATAATTAACTCGTTATAACGAGATCTTTCTCGTAATAGCGATATAATCAACTCGTTATAACGAGATATTTTCTTGTAATAACGAGATAATTAACTCGTAAATACGAGAAAAAATATCTCTTGATTATGAAATGAAATATTTTTTTATGTGGCCTTATTTGTCTTTCGTACTATGACATCCCACCGAAAAGCGATAGCATTTCTTTTCATAATTTAGTTCCAGTGGGTTAAAAAAACCGGGGCAAATGAATAAAAATATATATTTCGTATAAACTCTTTCACAGAACAACGAAACCATCTAACAAACTTAATACACATTGAAACATGATGATATACTAAATACATATTAACTAATCATTATATATATTAAGCGTGTGTAAAATATTACCTTATCAGTAATTAAGTAATGAAGATTGCATTGAGGTCTATAGGGACAAGCAATTCTTTGAAAATAAAAAAGTAAATACAAAGAATATCAATAAATACTCTGATGGAAAGATGTGTTACATTTACAGTTTAAAATGTATCAATTTTTAAAAACTTAACTATAACAGGAAACTGTTATAGTTAAGTTTAAATTGATAAATTTTAAACTTTTAATGTAACAGATGTATTTAATCAGTATTTAAAACAATTTTTATTCTGGATAAATCTTTCTGAAATTGATTTTTATAAATTATAAGCACAGGGGGACAACTCTTCAAGAAAAATAAAAGGTCATTTATTTGGACATATTTTGCTCTTACATACTGATACTTAAACATGAAAATGATGTCTAAGTATAATGAGTTTTAAGCCCATACATATCTGTTATGTATCTAGATTAATTGAATCTGGGAGTATGATATATGGATCGAATACCTAATGTAAATGATAAGCTTTTTACGATCTTATAGGCATACTATGATCGTAGCGGGATTCAATTTTGGTACCAGTTTCCTCAGTGGCTTTGCAGTGTTCTCTGTTCTTGGGTTTATGGCGCATGAACAAAATGTGGACATAGACCAAGTTGCGGAATCAGGTAGAAAGTAACACAACTTGAAATGTAAAGAACTTCATACCAACGCGTTTTTGTCGACAGTTGTAATATATTGGGAGATATTTGGGATAAATTTGATATAAAAGAAAATAAAAATCTCAGTAAATTCACTTACTTAAAGTATGTACATGTACATTTATCTTGTAGTACAGACTGTTTTTTTTCCATACTAGGTCCAGGTTTGGTATTCATCGTGTACCCCAAGGCAGTCACAATGATGCCTCTTCCACAACTTTGGGCCATTCTTTTCTTTATGATGCTATTTTTAATTGGAATAGACAGTCAAGTAATTATCAAATTAAAATGATGGTATCTGCTTATATAATGATATCTGCTTGCTTGCCTATCTATCTATCTATCTATCTATCTATCTATCTATCTATCTATCTATCTATCTATCTATCTATCTATCTATCTATCTATCTATCTAAACATTAACAGATATATTATTTCTACTTCTATCTTTATAGAGGTCCGTGTTGCTCTGCTTTGAATTTGTATTTCGTTTAATGGATTTTTGAGATGGTCGACAGTTTGTTATTGTCATTTTTTCATTCTACAAAACGATAAAATATTTTTGCTTATGGTATTGTATCTTTGTGCGTATAGAAAATATGTATGCTTAGTTATCAAGATTCCTTGCCCTTTTAGTCCTCAGTGTTAAAGAAGTGTATAAGGAGTATAATTTCATTCAAGAAAATGATATTTTAACATTCTTTCCACGACTTGATCCTCGTATGTATTGGAAAAAGTTTTATGAGAGCATGTTTGAAACTGTTTTAAACCCTTGAAGCCACTTAAATGTATGATTATACGGCATGTATCACTATGTAATATCACTGGATCCATTTGTAATATGATTTGTTTCAGTTTGTGATGGTAGAATCTGTGGTAGCACATATAAGCGACTTGTTTCCTCGACAGCTGTATAAGACTAAAGGAAGAATGATTCTGACGGTGGTTTTGTGTTTTTTATGGTTTACTATGGGTCTTTCAATGGTGTCTAGGGTAAGTTCAAAATTTATATTTTAAAGACAAGAACATTTAAATGGTTAATTCGTTATAGAGCTTAACAGAACACAAAATAAATTGGCATATAAAGGAACTTAAGTTATACAAATATGACCACATGGAACAAAATAAAATCTTTTACAAATATTACATATTGCCTAACATCAATCAGGAACAGAGATATGAATCATATATTACAAAACATGCATTGATTAAAATGCAGAAAAAGACAACCATCAAATCATTAAGAAAACCTAAAATGAAATTAATTTCAACAGCTGTTTATTCATTCTGTTTATTCGTGGAAAGTAGGTACTGGGACTTTCAGTCAAAAGTGGTACCGCCCTCATTTTCAAGTGTTTTATAGTTTACAACACTCTTCTATTAAGACCCCTCTACATACATATTACTTCTGTTGCATCCCTCCATCTCTCAATGTTTTAGGGAGGAATGTACGTCTTCCAGCTGTATGACTACTATTCGGCCTCTGGTATGGTTCTGCTTTGGGTATGCTTTTGGGAATGTATTGCCATCGGATGGATATTTGGTAAATGTATATAAAGTTAAGGCACAACATGTATCTGATAAGGATTATATCATATTGTACATTATGCTATTATTATATTTTAGACGCATCGTTAAAAAATATTTCTATTTACTTATTTATTTTGTCAGTAAGGTTTTAGACTTGATGCATTAAGTAGAAATACATTTTTATAAACAGATCCTTTATTATCTTAAATACCTTTCAGATTTTCAAGCAACCTCATATATAACGGTACCTTTTAGAATTTTGATGTACGGAAATTATAAATGATTTGATTTGTTTCATACAAATAGAGTCGGAAAAGTTTTACGACGCCATAGAGTTAATGATAGGATACAGAATCAACAAATGGTTCCATATATGTTGGAAATACATCACACCGCTTGTAACCGCCGTAAGTTTAAACCCAAAAAGTTACTACAAAAACACGAAAGGAACATCTCTTTGATCACTTTCTGTTGACTCATCGTGGAACCTTTAGGAAACCAAACTTATGTTTTTTTTCAGGGTATTTTTGTATTTCAAGTGATCGGATATAAACCACTAAAATACAAGAACGAATATGAGTACCCTGCGTGGGCTCAATGGTTTGGGCTGATGCTGGCCCTGGTTTCCATGTGTTGTATTCCTTTGTACTTGATGGGCAAACTTCTAACACTCGAAGGTCCTATTAAAGAGGTCGGTATATTGAAGACGATCTATTGCTGTACTGATGACAAACTTTACATTAGTGTATTGGCCTAGTTATTAAAAAACGAAAGTCTTAATCATAAATATCTATTTTTCTTCACTAAAAGATTTTTTTATATAAGTAAACTAAGCAAAGATGAACGGATGATGATACTGATTTAAGATTACAGTGTTCAACCCCCGCCTTTTTTCAAAACAAAAATAAGTAACAAGGCTTAAAGTTGGTTTTTTCATATTCAAATATCATTTAAAAATATACTTTCAATGACAGACAAACCATTCAGCTTAAAAGGACATTTTTATATTTTAGCGTTTCAAGAAAGCGATTGTACCAAAACTCAGAGCAGATCAAATTTGTAAAAAATGGATGTACAAAGATGATGCGTTACTAATGCAGCAAAGTTGGACATGAGCGATCAACATTTGCCGTACATGAAATATTGTCAGTTTTTATAAATGTTTAATATACAATAAAAGGAAGCAGGATGGGCAAAGACTTGTCGGTATACAATGACGGTCATCACGATATAAATCTGTTTTAGATTGATTATCCTCGTACACTAGTTAATTTATTTTCTCAGACTTTGTCAAATTTTATTTGCTTATCAATCTAATAGTTACTTATTCTTGCGTTGTTATTTTTTTAGATAAAGGACATCAAACTGTTCTGTTAAAACTTTAAATTACTGCATATCATAAAATGGATGAAATAAAACAAAATTACAAAAGTAAACGATTTTGATTATATTTGGTTGTTATTCGATTGTTTCCATTGCAATTATTCATACTCTAAAATGTTCAAAGCCGCCCGCTTTTATTCATATTTACTGAATTAAATTGTAGAAGATTATATCCACCCCCAAAATTGCTTATTTTTTGCCTATTTGACTTGTATTCTTCTCATACAGCATGCTATCGTTTTCTGCTGATTTGAGGAACCATCTTAAGGTATAGTGAACACCTTAAGCGAGTTCGCACCAGGTAAACAACATCAATTTATAATTGGAAAGACTAATAGCACTTTTACATCTTTTTAAAAAGTGACATTTTAGCGCAATGGGGTACATTTTGTCCTTTCATTATCAATTTCAAAAATTTCTACACATTGAATTGCTAAGTATATAGTGAGACTGATTACAATGTACGACATTCTTATTTATTTCTAAATATAAAAATTATCTAAGTTATTTGGAATATACTGACGGTTGACTGATATAACGTAATATAGATAGCAAACAAATCAACTAGTAAAAACAAATAGTGTTTATGTTAGAAAATAAACACCACATGCAAATTGTAAATTAAACACAAAATACAGATTGTTACTTTCTATTTCATCAGGTTTATATAAGGACAAATTGTTTGTTTAAATAATGATATTGTGCTACAATATTCATTATAATAACCTTAAAAGAAGGCCCATCATGATGTATTGACGAAAAATAAACAAAAAGTTTTGGATTTGATATTAAACCGTTCATGAACCATGAACTGGTAAGTCATCAATTTCATCCTAAAGTTTCACACCGAAGAGGAAGATTTCTACTGAATATGCATTGTTTTTTTTTAAGTTTGAGAAAGGGGATAAATGAAACTATTGTTATTCCCTCAATGATATGCGTTCGCTAGGCCTTGTTACAGAGGTTACTTTACTTTGTATAGAAATTCTAAATTTAAAAAAATCAGACACACTCCTTCAGACATTATTTTACAATTAAAGTTAAGTTCGGTACATATAATTTAGTTCCTTTTTATACAAGTTTTATTTCCTCCGTTATGGACCTAATGTTTATATTTCTTTCCAAGACAATACACAAGATGGAGTCAGTTCGATTCACATGGCGTCATTTTCCTTCCGTCTGATACGAAATGTAGTTTGATAATTTGTAGATTCTGAAGTATTTAACAATACATTTTGATTTCGATCATAACGGTATCTACGAAATATTTCTCCATACTTCTTTCTGACGTTTTTATCAAAAACACAAAATAAAAGAAAGTTTCCCAAGGCCTGCGCACAGTCCCCAGCACAATGAAAATATTTAAGGATGTTGTCCGCATTTGTAATTTTTTGATTAGATCCGTCACCAGAGATTGCAAAGAAAAATCTTATAGTTCCCCAGAGTCTCAGTAAATAAAGAATGAGCCATGTGAAGCAAAACCTTTCATCTTCGTCTCTTAGATCCGTTCCTTTGACACGACCCCAGCTGTAGTTACTGTTTCTTTGTCTCTAGAAGTAAATAGATTTGAACACGTATTTTCAACCATATGAGATACATGTAGGTAAACAATACATAACACATGATTAAGCTCTTTCATTCAGCTAACTGAATGTCAACTGAAAGTTCTGGAAAAGTAATTGAATGGCAGAGATATGCAATTCAGTCACCTTTTTGTTACCTTTCAGTCATATTTCAGTTGACTGAGTGAAAAAGCTTCATTCTGTGTAAATTCCAAAGGCAGTGGAAAATGTGTATTAAGTCATACCTCTAAAAACGTGGTAATTTTTAACAACATGTATACAGAGAATGACAGTACATATGTTAGAATTTCCCAGAGCTTTCCTGATATGAACATAAGACGTATATCTGCTGGGTGAATTCTGTTGTCCTTGTAATCAAGTTTGATCCAGCACCATAAGCCAGTTCCTGCTTGCTGTCCGTGGGTATCTCTACCAAGCTTTTTTATTGCCAAAACAACAGTGGTTATGGTTGCTATATAGAGAATAAATTGAATATTTAACCGTATTTTAAAGTCAATGTTATAGATATTATTTGATAGCAAAATTTGTAGAAAATGCACGAATGTTAATTTTTGAATAGAAATAAATGAAAAAAAAATAGCGTTCCATGCAACTTATTTAAAATTTGAATAAAAAATCATCACCAGGAAAAATCCATCCTATGGTAAAGTACCAAGCTTTTACCAAACGATCCTTTTCAAAGTTTCTATGAGACCTGATCAGAAGATACAGATGAATTGCAATAACAGACGTCCAACCAAAGGAAGATAAGCTAGAGAAAGTAGTGATGAAGCTCTGTGCTTCACACATTGGATCTGTAGTGTTCCTCTGATCATCATTCAGTGTGAGAAAGTTCACAGTCCCTATGATGTATCCAAAAGCAGTCAGAATATCAGCAATCGTCAGAAAAACAAGAAGTCTGTGGACAGAAGTTTGAAAGTCTGGAATCTTCACGTATGTCAGTAAGAGTGCCAGTCCTCCAATGACGGAGAGGGAAGCACTAATTAGTGTGATACTGGCCTGTGACAAGATTTCTAGCGACATGTTTCCCTCCTAACCTAACCTTAAACCGTAAACGCAGTAAAGGTAGTAAGGTAACCAGGAACATACATATCTTTATATATACTTTGTATATAAAAAGTAATGTTATCATAATGTTATCATGTTCAAATAGGGTATACATTACTAGTGTTGATATCAAAATGACACAATTCATATTTTAGTAATGGCGAGATAAAGACTATATATTGTTGGAATGAAGGTGATACGATTTACAGAAATGAGTGGATTTTTGAAAAATACAACTGACGAAAAACGAAAGATTGTCCATTGTAGCAGTCAGTACTTGGCATTACATCAATATATCAATCAATATGTACAAATGTATCCCCCCCCCTTTTCGTTCCTTTTATAGGTATATATCATGTTTATGACCACTGTTACTCATTTATTATAAGACGAAAACCTAGGATGTCGAAAGATATTGTACTCAAAACCTACTGTACACAATGTATACAATATAATATCTTCATGATAGCCACTGTAGCATTGTGATGTTGCTTATTAAACAATATAAGTAGTCAAATGGAAGATGTCTTTCTTCTTTTTATACAGGTTACATGCTAATCCACAGGTAAAGGTGTTAGAGACAATGTAGTTTAAAGACCTAAGCAAGAGACTACACCAGCTGTGAAGCTTCGAAAATCGATCCCGGATTTAAAGAACATTAAATCATACAAAACACCAGTACAATAAAAGTAACACGAACAACTCAGTGCGGAATGCTTAGTTATATCTCGTTTTACATTTTTTAAACATTTGAATTGAGTACATGCAGTATCATTGATTGCACATTGAGTCCAAAGATAATTTTAACTGACACAGCGACCAACTCAAATTGATGCAGTCAGTTAACAATAAATGTTCATTAAAATTCAATCGACATATTTTTGCCTTTGCACAGAGAGAGAGAGAGAGAGAGAGAGAGAGAGAGAGAGAGAGAGAGAGAGAGCGCGCGCACACAATTAACACTTTAACTACTTTTTTTACAATCAGGTTTCTACAAAATTTAATTTGATTTAAATTATCCATTTTTATTTTTCTGTAAATTGAAAAAACAACTGGCCAGTAAAACTTTTTTTCGGCTGCGTTTTTTGTTCATTGATAATAGTGAATATTCATTGTTCCGCAACATTTGTTGGCTTTCAAAATTTAAGTTTGAAATTTTTTTTACAAGCATAATAAAGCTAAATCATCAATAGCTTGTCTAAAGAGCATCTTTACTTAAGGTTGTTTACTGTTTATATGTTTTTAAATCATCCAAAAGACATCGGATAATCCTATATATACACTGCTTGAATTCATGAATAAAATTTTAGCACACTGAATTGTTGGATTCTTTATGAATCATTTATCTCCTGACAATTATCTATATGGAGCAAATTAAGAAATAGCAAGTTGTGATATGCATGAATTTTAAACACTGTCTGATAATTATGCCAGTGCATCCATCCAAGGTGATATTTTACATTCCCATTATAATAGACCATTGAATATAGAGAATATAACTATTTTGGTTTTAGTGGTTTGCACCTGACTGACGAGCTATTTACCTTTAAAAATTCATATCATATGCCATGGGAAAGTGATGCCCTCCATTAAAAATTCTACATGTTGTAACGCATTCTATCCACATTACTTCAACCAATATCCATTAAACCGGTAAATGACGAGCAATTGCATGTAACGGCCATCAAATTAAACAGTAAATACGTTTATTCTTTGAAGCTTCTGAATCTGTAATCGTCTTTCATTTGTTAATAATATTAATTTCTTTTCCTTCTTTATTTTTATAAGGTTGATTAGGTTCTTGAATGCAGTTGTATTTCTTCTCAATAGATCGTTTATGTCGTTTAATCTTCAATGAGCCGTAATGCAGACAGGTTCTCACAAACAAAAATAACAGCAGAAATATGTAGTAAAAAGTAAAAATCATCAAGAATACGAATAATGGGCCCTGCAATATTTTTAACAATAAAATCAG